>NW_026283015.1:60000-198234 GCF_023373465.1 Oncorhynchus keta
GAGCAATCCCTGATGGGTGAGCTCCCTGATGGGTGAGCGTTCCCTGATGGGTGAGCGTTCCCTGATGGGTGAGTGGTCCCTGATGGGTGAGCGGTCCCTGATGGGGAGCGTTCCCTGATGGGGGAGCGTTCCCTGATGGGGGAGCGTTCCCTGATGGGTGAGCGATCCCTGATGGGTGAGCGATCCCTGATGGGGGAGCGTTCCCTGATGGGGGAGCGTTCCCTGATGGGGGAGCGTTCCCTGATGGGGGAGTGTTCCCTGATGGGGGAGCGTTCCCTGATGGGTGAGTGTTCCCTGATGGGTGAGCGTTCCCTGATGGGTGAGCGTTCCCTGATGGGGGAGCGTTCCCTGATGGGGAGCGTTCCCTGATGGGTGAGCGTTCCCTGATGGGTGAGCGTTCCCTGATGGGTGAGCGTTCCCTGATGGGGGAGCGTTCCCTGATGGGGAGTGTTCCCTGATGGGTGAGCGATCCCTGATGGGTGAGCGTTCCCTGATGGGTGAGCGTTCCCTGATGGGTGAGCGATCCCTGATGGGTGAGCGTTCCCTGATGGGTGAGCGTTCCTGATGGGTGAGCGATCCCTGATGGGTGAGTGTTCCCTGATGGGTGAGCGTTCCCTGATGGGTGAGCGTTCCCTGATGGGTGAGCGTTCCCTGATGGGTGAGCGATCCCTGATGGGTGAGCGATCCCTGATGGGTGAGCGTTCCCTGATGGGGGAGCGATCCCTGATGGGGGAGCGTTCCCTGATGGGGGAGTGTTCCCTGATGGGGGAGTGTTCCCTGATGGGGGAGTGTTCCCTGATGGGGGAGTGTTCCCTGATGGGGGAGTGTTCCCTGATGGGTGAGCGATCCCTGATGGGGGAGTGTTCCCTGATGGGTGATTAAACTGTGTTGTGCCACGCTCTAGTTTTACACTCGGGACCTGTGGTCTGTGTCACCGTTAAGACATGGCTACCAGGTGGCGACTGACAGACAGAAGTTAAATCAAATCAAATGTATTTATATAGCCCTTCATACATCAGCTGATATCTCAAAGTGCTGTACAGAAACCCAGCCTAAAACCCCCAAACAGCAAGCAATGCAGGTGTAGAAGCACAGTGGCTAGGAAAAACTCCCTAGAAAGGCCAAACCCTAGGAAGAAACCTAGAGAGGATCCAGGCTATGTGGGGTGGCCAGTCCTCTTCTGGCTGTGCCGGGTGGAGATTATAAACCTAGAGAGGATCCAGGCTATGTGGGGTGGCCAGTCCTCTTCTGGCTGTGCCGGGTGGAGATTATAAACCTAGAGAGGATCCAGGCTATGTGGGGTGGCCAGTCCTCTTCTGGCTGTGCCGGGTGGAGATTATAAACCTAGAGAGGAACCAGGCTATGTGGGGTGGGCCAGTCCTCTTCTGGCTGTGCCGGGTGGAGATTATAAACCTAGAGAGGAACCAGGCTATGTGGGGTGGGCAAGTCCTCTTCTGGCTGTACTGGGTGGAGATTATAAACCTAGAGAGGAACCAGGCTATGTGGGGTGGGCAAGTCCTCTTCTGGCTGTACCGGGTGGAGATTATAAACCTAGAGAGGAACCAGGCTATGTGGGGTGACCAGTCCTCTTCTGGCTGTGCTGGGTGGAGATTATAAACCTAGAGAGGAACCAGGCTATGAGGGGTGGCCAGTCCTCTTCTGGCTGTACCGGGTGGAGATTATAAACCAGAGAGGAACCAGGCTATGTGGGGTGGCAAGTCCTCTTCTGGCTGTACCGGGTGGAGATTATAAACCTAGAGAGGAACCAGGCTATGTGGGGTGAAAGTCCTCTTCTGGCTGTGCTGGGTGGAGATTATAAACCTAGAGAGGAACCAGGCTATGTGGGGTGGCCAGTCCTCTTCTGGCTGTGCTGGGTGGAGATTATAAACCTAGAGAGGAACCAGGCTATGAGGGGTGGCCAGTCCTCTTCTGGCTGTGCCGGGTGGAGATTATAAACCTAGAGAGGAACCAGGCTATGTGGGGTGGCCAGTCCTCTTCTGGCTGTGCCGGGTGGAGATTATAACAGAACATTGCCAAGATGTTCAAATGTTCATAAATGACCAGCATGGTCCAATAATAATAAGGCAGTTACAGTACAACAAGCCCCACATAGTGGCGCCCAGCCTCCTTCCTGGCCCAACCTGTGCTGTTCTGAGAGGGTCACAGGTCCATCTCCATGCTCCCTTTGAGGTAGAGGTGGTCGCCCCCTTCTGGTCTGGCATGGAGCTGCTCCTTCCTCTGATAGACGGTCAGCTTGCAGCCACGCCTGGTAAAGGTAGTCTTAAATGCCACCCTATTCCCTATATAGTACACTATTTTAGACCAGAGCCCTATTCCCTATATAGTACACTACTTTAGACCAGAGCCCTATTCCCTATGTAGTGCACTACTTTAAACCAGAGCCCTATTCCCTATATAGTGCAGTACTTTAGACCAGAGCCCTATTCCCTATATAGTACACTACTTTAGACCAGAGCCCGATTCCCTATATAGTGCAGTACTTTAGACCAGAGCCCTATTCCCTATATAGTGCACTACTTTAGACCAGAGCCCTATTCCCTATATAGTGCACTACTTTAGACCAGAGCCCTATTCCCTATATAGTGCACTACTTTAGACCAGAGCCCTATTCCCTATATAGTGCACTACTTTAGACCAGAGCCCTATTCACTATATAGTGCACTACTTTTGACCAGAGCCCTATTCCCTATATAGTGCACTACTTTAGACCAGAGCCCTATTCCCTATATAGTGCACTACTATAGACCAGAGCCCTATTCCTATATAGTGCACTACTTTAGACCAGAGACCTATTCCCTATATAGTGCACTACTAGACCAGGGCCCTATTCCCTATATAGTGACTACTTTAGACCAGAGCCCTATTCCCTATATAGTGCACTACTTTTGACCAGAGCCCTATTCCCTATATAGTGCACTTCTTTAGACCAGAGCCCTATTCCCTATATAGTGCACTACTTTAGACCAGAGCCCTATTCCCTATATAGTGCACTACTATAGACCAGGGCCCTATTCCCTATATAGTGCCCTACTTTAGACCAGAGCCCTATTCCCTATATAGTGCACTACTTTAGACCAGAGCCCTATTCCCTATATAGTGCACTACTATAGACCAGAGCCCTATTCCCTATATAGTACACTACTATAGACCAGAGCCCTATAGTACCACACTATAAAGGGGTTAGGGCACCTTTTGGGATGCACCCAATGCGAGTCCTCCCAACCCCTCTCCCCCTTCTCAGGGAGGCCTGAAACCAGAGACCTATTTAGGGATGTGAGAAACTCTGAACCCTACAGATATAAATAAACCTGTGGAGTCAGAGGCTTAGCTTTCACTACACCTGGAAACTAACCTGTAGAGTAAACTAACCCGCAGAGTAAACTAACCCGCAGAGTAAACTAACCCACAGAGTAAACTAACCCGCAGAGTAAACTAACCCGCAGAGTAAACTAACCTGCAGAGTAAACTAACCTGCAGAGTAAACTAACCTGCAGAGTAAACTAACCTGCAGAGTAAACTAACCTGCAGAGTAAACTAACCTGCAGAGTAAACTAACCTGCAGAGTAAACTAACCCACAGAGTAAACTAACCTGCAGAGTAAACTAACCTGCAGAGTAAACTAACCTGCAGAGTAAACTAACCTGCAGAGTAAACTAACCCGCAGAGTAAACTAACCCGCAGAGTAAACTAACCCGCAGAGTAAACTAACCTGTAGACTAAACTAACCTGTAGAGTAAACGAACCTGTAGACTAAACTAACCTGTAGAGTAAACTAACCTGCAGAGTAAACTAACCTGTAGAGTAAACTAACCTGTAAACTAACCTGCAGAGTAAACTAACCTGTAGAGTAAACTAACCTGTAAACTAACCTGTAGAGTAAACTAACCTGTAAACTAACCTGTAGAGTAAACTAACCTGTAGAGTAAACTAACCTGTAGAGTAAACTAACCTGTAAACTAACCTGTAGAGTAAACTAACCTGTAAACTAACCTGTAGAGTAAACTAACCTGTAAACTAACCTGTAGAGTAAACTAACCTGTAGAGTAAACTAACCTGTAAACTAACCTGTAGAGTAAACTAACCTGTAAACTAACCTGTAGAGTAAACTAACCTGTAGAGTAAACTAACCTGTAGAGTAAACTAACCTGCAGACCTGTAAACTAACCTGTAGAGTAAACTAACCTGTAAACTAACCTGTAGAGTAAACTAACCTGTAGAGTAAACTAACCTGTAAACTAACCTGTAGAGTAAACTAACCTGTAAACTAACCTGTAAAGAGTAAACTAACCTGTAGAGTAAACTAACCTGCAGAGTAAACTAACCTGCAGAGTAAACTAACCTGTAGAGTAAACTAACCTGTAGAGTAAACTAACCTGCAGAGTAAACTAACCTGCAGAGTAAACTAACCTGTAGAGTAAACTAACCTGCAGAGTAAACTAACCTGCAGAGTAAACTAACCTGTAGAGTAAACTAACCTGTAGAGTAAACTAACCTGTAGAGTAAACTAACCTGCAGAGTAAACTAACCTGTAGAGTAAACTAACCTGTAAACTAACCTGCAGAGTAAACTAACCTGTAGAGTAAACTAACCTGCAGAGTAAACTAACCTGCAGAGTAAACTAACCTGCAGAGTAAACTAACCTGTAGAGTAAACTAACCTGCAGAGTAAACTAACCTGCAGAGTAAACTAACCTGTAGAGTAAACTAACCTGCAGAGTAAACTAACCTGCAGAGTAAACTAACCTGTAGAGTAAACTAACCTGTAGAGTAAACTAACCTGTAGAGTAAACTAACCTGCAGAGTAAACTAACCTGCAGAGTAAACTAACCTGCAGAGTAAACTAACCTGTAAACTAACCTGCAGAGTAAACTAACCTGCAGAGTAAACTAACCTGTAAACTAACCTGTAAACTAACCTGTAGAGTAAACTAACCTGTAGAGTAAACTAACCTGCAGAGTAAACTAACCTGTAGAGTAAACTAACCTGCAGAGTAAACTAACCTGCAGAGTAAACTAACCTGTAGAGTAAACTAACCTGTAGAGTAAACTAACCTGTAGAGTAAACTAACCTGCAGAGTAAACTAACCTGCAGAGTAAACTAACCTGCAGAGTAAACTAACCTGCAGAGTAAACTAACCTGTAGAGTAAACTAACCTGCAGAGTAAACTAACCTGTAAACTAACCTGCAGAGTAAACTAACCTGTAGAGTAAACTAACCTACAGAGTAAACTAACCTGTAAACTAACCTGTAAACTAACCTGCAGAGTAAACTAACCTGCAGAGTAAACTAACCCGCAGAGTAAACTAACCTGCAGAGTAAACTAACCTGTAGAGTAAACTAACCTACAGAGTAAACTAACCTGCAGAGTAAACTAACCTGCAGAGTAAACTAACCTGCAGAGTAAACTAACCTGCAGAGTAAACTAACCTGTAAACTAACCTGTAGAGTAAACTAACCTATTATTTTACAATGTAGAAAATAGTTTTTTTTTAACTAAGAAAAACCCTTGAATGAGTAGATGTGTCTAAACGTTTGCCTGGTACTGTGTCTGGTAGATTCTGTGTACTGTTTCTAACTGCCTTTACCCGACAGACTTACAAACTCAGTTTCCTCATTTTCAGAAGTTTTCCTGAGACCTATTTTCCCAGACCGACAGACTTACCACACAACAACTCAGTTTCCTCATCTTCAGAAGCATCAGCAGTCACCAGATGGTGTGTGGTTTTCCTGAGACCAGTTGGTAGAGCATGGCGCTTGTAACGCCAGGGTAGTGGGTTCGATCCCCGGGACCACCCATACGTAGAATGTATGCACACATGACTGTAAGTCGCTTTGGATAAAAGCGTCTGCTAAATGGCATATATTATTATTATATATTATTATTATATTATTCCCAGACTTTATACATTAGGCATTTGTTGACGTGTCGTCAAATTTTTAAAATTCTAGATGACATTTTCTCCTGAAAAAAATTGCATTTTAGTATTTTTAACAGATAGAAATAATGTTTAAAAAAAAGGTTTCATTCACAATCTGTTATGTATAAATCCAGTCGTGGAGTGTCCTAACGAAATTAAATAGCCTACATATAAAATCATAAATATTTGTGACTTTAAACCCAGAACAATGTATTTAAACCCAGAACAATGCATTTAAACCCAGTGTCCAGAACAATGTATTTAAACCCAGTGTCCAGAACAATGTATTTAAACCCAGTGTCCAGAACAATGCATTTAAACCCAGTGTCCAGAACAATGTATTTAAACCCAGTGTCCAGAACAATGTATTTAAACCCAGTGTCCAGAACAATGCATTTAAACCCAGTGTCCAGAACAATGTATTTAAACCCAGTGTCCAGAACAATGCATTTAAACCCAGTGTCCAGAACAATGCATTTAAACCCAGTGTCCAGAACAATGCATTTAAACCCAGTGTCCAGAACAATGTATTTAAACCCAGTGTCCAGAACAATGCATTTAAACCCAGTGTCCAGAACAATGTATTTAAACCCAGTGTCCAGAACAATGTATTTAAACCCAGAACAATGCATTTAAACCCAGTGTCCAGAACAATGCATTTAAACCCAGTGTCCAGAACAATGCATTTAAACCCAGAACAATGTATTTAAACCCAGTGTCCAGAACAATGTATTTAAACCCAGAACAATGCATTTAAACCCAGTGTCCAGAACAATGCATTTAAACCCAGTGTCCAGAACAATGTATTTAAACCCAGAACAATGTATTTAAACCCAGTGTCCAGAACAATGTATTTAAACCCAGTGTCCAGAACAATGTATTTAAACCCAGTGTCCAGAACAATGTATTTAAACCCAGTGTCCAGAACAATGTATTTAAACCCAGTGTCCAGAACAATGTATTTAAACCCAGAACAATGTATTTAAACCCAGTGTCCAGAACAATGTATTTAAACCCAGTGTCCAGAACAATGCATTTAAACCCAGTGTCCAGAACAATGTATTTAAACCCAGTGTCCAGAACAATGTATTTAAACCCAGTGTCCAGAACAATGTATTTAAACCCAGTGTCCAGAACAATGTATTTAAACCCAGTGTCCAGAACAATGTATTTAAACCCAGTGTCCAGAACAATGCATTTAAACCCAGTGTCCAGAACAATGTATTTAAACCCAGTGTCCAGAACAATGTATTTAAACCCAGTGTCCAGAACAATGTATTTAAACCCAGTGTCCAGAACAATGTATTTAAACCCAGAACAATGTATTTAAACCCAGTGTCCAGAACAATGCATTTAAACCCAGAACAATGTATTTAAACCCAGTGTCCAGAACAATGTATTTAAACCCAGAACAATGTATTTAAACCCAGTGTCCAGAACAAATTTAAACCCAGAACAATGTATTTAAACCCAGTGTCCAGAACAATGTATTTAAACCCAGAACAATGTATTTAAACCCAGTGTCCAGAACAATGTATTTAAACCCAGTGTCCAGAACAATGTATTTAAACCCAGTGTATTTCCAGAACAATGTATTTAAACCCAGTGTCCAGAACAATGTATTTAAACCCAGAACAATGTATTTAAACCCAGTGTCCAGAACAATGTATTTAAACCCAGTGTCCAGAACAATGTATTTAAACCCAGTGTCCAGAACAATGTATTTAAACCCAGAACAATGCATTTAAACCCAGTGTCCAGAACAATGTATTTAAACCCAGTGTCCAGAACAATGTATTTAAACCCAGTGTCCAGAACAATGTATTTAAACCCAGTGTCCAGAACAATGTATTTAAACCCAGTGTCCAGAACAATGTATTTAAACCCAGAACAATGTATTTAAACCCAGTGTCCAGAACAATGCATTTAAACCCAGTGTCCAGAACAATGTATTTAAACCCAGTGTCCAGAACAATGTATTTAAACCCAGAACAATGTATTTAAACCCAGTGTCCAGAACAATGTATTTAAACCCAGTGTCCAGAACAATGTATTTAAACCCAGTGTCCAGAACAATGTATTTAAACCCAGTGTCCAGAACAATGTATTTAAACCCAGTGTCCAGAACAATGTATTTAAACCCAGTGTCCAGAACAATGTATTTAAACCCAGTGTCCAGAACATTTAAACCCAGAACAATGCATTTAAACCCAGTGTCCAGAACAATGCATTTAAACCCAGTGTCCAGAACAATGCATTTAAACCCAGTGTCCAGAACAATGTATTTAAACCCAGTGTCCAGAACAATGCATTTAAACCCAGTGTCCAGAACAATGTATTTAAACCCAGTGTCCAGAACAATGTATTTAAGTGATATGCAAATATGCTCATTTAAAAAAAATGAAATATCAACATAAATTTGCATATATCAAAATACTATTTCCAGAGGGGATATTAAACTAAAAGTATAATATTTGTGTCCACGTTCAACCGGTAAAAGTTGATTGTGATGTGATTAAGGGTGTGGTGCCTGGACTTCCATAGAGCAAATGGAATCCACCGGAACAACGCAAGTTCCAAAGAGGAAGTGGGACGTACTCCCGATTTGATCTGCGAATCAGAAGCGTACGTCTCGAGGGTCTGGCAGGAAGCTGCGTATCAACAAAACGGAGGTGAGGGACGAACCCCAAAAACCTATGTAGGACACTGCTTTTAGACCAGAGCCCCAAATGGGTCCTAGGAAGTAGTGAACCTATGTAGGACACTGCTTTTAGACCAGAGCCCCCCATGGGTCCTAGGAAGTAGTGAACCTATGTAGGACACTGCTTTTAGACCAGAGCCCCCCATGGGTCCTAGGAAGTAGTGAACCTATGTAGGACACTGCTTTTAGACCAGAGCCCCCCCATGGGTCCTAGGAAGTAGTGAACCTATGTAGGACACTGCTTTTAGACCAGAGCCCCCATGGGTCCTAGGAAGTAGTGAACCTATGTAGGACACTGCTTTTAGACCAGAGCCCCCATGGGTCCTAGGAAGTAGTGAACCTATGTAGGACACTGCTTTTAGACCAGAGCCCCCATGGGTCCTAGGAAGTAGTGAACCTATGTAGGACACTGCTTTTAGACCAGAGCCCCCATGGGTCCTAGGAAGTAGTGAACCTATGTAGGACACTGCTTTTAGACCAGAGCCCCCATGGGTCCTAGGAAGTAGTGAACCTATGTAGGACACTGCTTTTAGACCAGAGCCCCCATGGGTCCTAGGAAGTAGTGAACCTATGTAGGACACTGCTTTTAGACCAGAGCCCCCATGGGTCCTAGGAAGTAGTGAACCTATGTAGGACACTGCTTTTAGACCAGAGCCCCCATGGGTCCTAGGAAGTAGTGAACCTATGTAGGACACTGCTTTTAGACCAGAGCCCCCATGGGTCCTAGGAAGTAGTGAACCTATGTAGGACACTGCTTTTAGACCAAGCCCCCATGGGTCCTAGGAAGTAGTGAACCTATGTAGGACACTGCTTTTAGACCAGAGCCCCCATGGGTCCTAGGAAGTAGTGAACCTATGTAGGACACTGCTTTTAGACCAGAGCCCCCATGGGTCCTAGGAAGTAGTGAACCTATGTAGGACACTGCTTTTAGACCAGAGCCCCCATGGGTCCTAGGAAGTAGTGAACCTATGTAGGACACTGCTTTTAGACCAGAGCCCCCATGGGTCCTAGGAAGTAGTGAACCTATGTAGGACACTGCTTTTAGACCAGAGCCCCCATGGGTCCTAGGAAGTAGTGAACCTATGTAGGACACTGCTTTTAGACCAGAGCCCCCATGGGTCCTAGGAAGTAGTGAACCTATGTAGGACACTGCTTTTAGACCAGAGCCCCCCATGGGTCCTAGGAAGTAGTGAACCTATGTAGGACACTGCTTTTAGACCAGAGCCCCCATGGGTCCTAGGAAGTAGTGAACCTATGTAGGACACTGCTTTTAGACCAGAGCCCCCATGGGTCCTAGGAAGTAGTGAACCTATGTAGGACACTGCTTTTAGACCAGAGCCCCCATGGGTCCTAGGAAGTAGTGAACCTATGTAGGACACTGCTTTTAGACCAGAGCCCCCCATGGGTCCTAGGAAGTAGTGAACCTATGTAGGACACTGCTTTTAGACCAGAGCCCCCATGGGTCCTAGGAAGTAGTGAACCTATGTAGGACACTGCTTTTAGACCAGAGCCCCCATGGGTCCTAGGAAGTAGTGAACCTATGTAGGACACTGCTTTTAGACCAGAGCCCCCATGGGTCCTAGGAAGTAGTGAACCTATGTAGGACACTGCTTTTAGACCAGAGCCCCCATGGGTCCTAGGAAGTAGTGAACCTATGTAGGACACTGCTTTTAGACCAGAGCCCCCATGGGTCCTAGGAAGTAGTGAACCTATGTAGGACACTGCTTTTAGACCAGAGCCCCCATGGGTCCTAGGAAGTAGTGAACCTATGTAGGACACTGCTTTTAGACCAGAGCCCCCATGGGTCCTAGGAAGTAGTGAACCTATGTAGGACACTGCTTTTAGACCAGAGCCCCCATGGGTCCTAGGAAGTAGTGAACCTATGTAGGACACTGCTTTTAGACCAGAGCCCCCATGGGTCCTAGGAAGTAGTGAACCTATGTAGGACACTGCTTTTAGACCAGAGCCCCCATGGGTCCTAGGAAGTAGTGAACCATGTAGACAGGACACTGCTTTTAGACCAAGCCCCCATGGGTCCTAGGAAGTAGTGAACCTATGTAGGACACTGCTTTTAGACCAGAGCCCCATGGGTCCTAGGAAGTGTGAACCTATGTAGGACAATGCTTTTAGACCAGAGCCCCCATGGGTCCTAGGAAGTAGTGAACCTATGTAGGACACTGCTTTTAGACCAGAGCCCCCATGGGTCCTAGGAAGTAGTGAACCTATGTAGGACACTGCTTTTAGACCAGAGCCCCCATGGGTCCTAGGAAGTAGTGAACCTATGTAGGACACTGCTTTTAGACCAGAGCCCCCATGGGTCCTAGGAAGTAGTGAACCTATGTAGGACACTGCTTTTAGACCAGAGCCCCCATGGGTCCTAGGAAGTAGTGAACCTATTAGGACACTTTTAGACCAGAGCCCCCAGTCCTACAATGTATTGTCCAGGACACTGCTTTTAGACCAGAGCCCCCATGGGTCCAGAACAAAGTTAAACCTAGTGTCCAGGACATGCTTTTAGACCAGAGCCCCCATGGGTCCTAGGAAGTAGTGAACCTATGTAGGACACTGCTTTTAGACCAGAGCCCCCCATGGGTCCAGAAGGAAGTAGTGAACCTATGAGACAATGCTTTTAGACCAGAGCCCCCATGGGTCCTAGGAAGTAGTGAACCTATGTAGGACACTGCTTTTAGACCAGAGCCCCCATGGGTCCTAGGAAAGTGAACCTATGTCCAGGACACTGCTTTTAGAACCCAGAGCCCCCATGGGTCCTAGGAAGTAGTGAACCTATGTAGGACACTGCTTTTAGACCAAATGGGTCCTAGGAAGTAGTGAACCTATGTAGGACACTGCTTTTAGACCAGAGCCCCCATGGGTCCTAGGAAAGTGAAATGTAGGACACTGCTTTTAGACCAGAGCCCCCATGGGTCCTAGGAAGTAGTGAACCTATGTAGGACACTGCTTTTAGACCAGAGCCCCATGGGTCCTAGGAAGTAGTGAACCTATGTAGGACACTGCTATTTAGACCAGAGCCCCATGGGTCCCAGGGAAGTAGTGAACCTATGTAGGACACTGCTTTTAGACCAGAGCCCCATGGGTCCTAGGAAGTAGTGAACCTATGTAGGACACTGCTTTTAGACCAAGCCCCCATGGGTCCTAGGAAGTAGTGAACCCATGTAGGACACTGCTTTTAGACCAGAGCCCCCATGGGTCCAGGAACAGTGAACCTATGTAGGACACTGCTTTTAGACCAGAGCCCCCATGGGTCCTAGGAAGTAGTGAACCTATGTAGGACACTGCTTTTAGACCAGAGCCCCCATGGGTCCTAGGAAGTAGTGAACCTATGTAGGACACTGCTTTTAGACCAGAGCCCCCATGGGTCCTAGGAAGTAGTGAACCTATGTAGGACACTGCTTTTAGACCAGAGCCCCCATGGGTCCTAGGAAGTAGTGAACCTATGTAGGACACTGCTTTTAGACCAGAGCCCCCATGGGTCCTAGGAAGTAGTGAACCTATGTAGGACACTGCTTTTAGACCAGAGCCCCCATGGGTCCTAGGTGTAGTGAACCTATGTAGGACACTGCTTTTAGACCAGAGCCCCCATGGGTCCTAGGAAGTAGTGAACCTATGTAGGACACTGCTTTTAGACCAGAGCCCCCATGGGTCCTAGGCCCCTATGTAGGACACTGCTTTTAGACCAGAGCCCCCATGGGTCCTAGGAAGTAGTGAACCTATGTAGGACACTGCTTTTAGACCAGAGCCCCCATGGGTCCTAGGAAGTAGTGAACCTATGTAGGACACTGCTTTTAGACCAGAGCCCCCATGGGTCCTAGGAAGTAGTGAACCTATGTAGGACACTGCTTTTAGACCAGAGCCCCCATGGGTCCTAGGAAGTAGTGAACCTATGTAGGACACTGCTTTTAGACCAGAGCCCCCATGGGTCCTAGGAAGTAGTGAACCTATGTAGGACACTGCTTTTAGACCAGAGCCCCCATGGGTCCAGGAAGTAGTGAACCTATGTAGGACACTGCTTTTAGACCAGAGCCCCCATGGGTCCTAGGAAGTAGTGAACCTATGTAGGACACTGCTTTTAGACCAGAGCCCCCATGGGTCCTAGGAAGTAGTGAACCTATGTAGGACACTGCTTTTAGACCAGAGCCCCCATGGGTCCTAGGAAGTAGTGAACCTATGTAGGACACTGCTTTTAGACCAGAGCCCCCATGGGTCCTAGGAAGTAGTGAACCTATGTAGGACACTGCTTTTAGACCAGAGCCCCCATGGGTCCTAGGAAGTAGTGAACCTATGTAGGACACTGCTTTTAGACCAGAGCCCCCATGGGTCCTAGGAAGTAGTGAACCCATGTAGGACACTGCTTTTAGACCAGAGCCCCCATGGGTCCTAGGAAGTAGTGAACCTATGTAGGACACTGCTTTTAGACCAGAGCCCCCATGGGTCCTAGGAAGTAGTGAACCTATGTAGGACACTGCTTTTAGACCAGAGCCCCCATGGGTCCTAGGAAGTAGTGAACCCATGCCAGGACACTGCTTTTAGACCAGAGCCCCCATGGGTCCTAGGAAGTAGTGAACCTATGTAGGACACTGCTTTTAGACCAGAGCCCCCATGGGTCCTAGGAAGTAGTGAACCTATGTAGGACACTGCTTTTAGACCAGAGCCCCCATGGGTCCTAGGAAGTAGAACCTAGGTGTAGGACACTGCTTTTAGACCAGAGCCCCCATGGGTCCTAGGAAGTAGTGAACCCAGTGTAGGACACTGCTTTTAGACCAGAGCCCCCATGGGTCCTAGGAAGTAGTGAACCTATGTAGGACACTGCTTTTAGACCAGAGCCCCCATGGGTCCTAGGAAGTAGTGAACCTATGTAGGACACTGCTTTTAGACCAGAGCCCCATGGGTCCTAGGAAGTAGTGAACCTATGTAGGACACTGCTTTTAGACCAGAGCCCCCATGGGTCCTAGGAAGTAGTGAACCTATGTAGGACACTGCTTTTAGACCAGAGCCCCCATGGGTCCTAGGAAGTAGTGAACCATGTAGGACACTGCTTTTAGACCAGAGCCCCCATGGGTCCTAGGAAGTAGTGAACCTATGTAGGACACTGCTTTTAGACCAGAACCCCCATGGGTCCTAGGAAGTGAACCTATGTGAACCTAGCCCCCATGTAGGACACTAGGCTTTTAGACCAGAGCCCCCATGGGTCCTAGAGGAAGTAGTGAACCTATGTAGGACACTGCTTTTAGACCAGAGCCCCCATGGGTCCAGAAGTAGTGAACCTATGTAGGACACTGCTTTTAGACCAGAGCCCCCATGGGTCCTAGGAAGTAGTGAACCTATGTAGGACACTGCTTTTAGACCAGAGCCCCCATGGGTCCTAGGAAGTAGTGAACCTATGTAGGACACTGCTTTTAGACCAGAGCCCCCATGGGTCCTAGGAAGTAGTGAACCTATGTAGGACACTGCTTTTAGACCAGAGCCCCCATGGGTCCTAGGAAGTAGTGAACCTATGTAGGACACTGCTTTTAGACCAGAGCCCCCATGGGTCCTAGGAAGTAGTGAACCTATGTAGGACACTGCTTTTAGACCAGAGCCCCCATGGGTCCTAGGAAGTAGTGAACCTATGTAGGACACTGCTTTTAGACCAGAGCCCCCATGGGTCCTAGGAAGTAGTGAACCTATGTAGGACACTGCTTTTAGACCAGAGCCCCCATGGGTCCTAGGAAGTAGTGAACCTATGTAGGACACTGCTTTTAGACCAGAGCCCCCATGGGTCCTAGGAAGTAGTGAACCTATGTAGGACACTGCTTTTAGACCAGAGCCCCCATGGGTCCTAGGAAGTAGTGAACCTATGTAGGACACTGCTTTTAGACCAGAGCCCCCATGGGTCCCCCATGGGTCCTAGGAAGTAGTGAACCTATGTAGGACACTGCTTTTAGACCAGAGCCCCCATGGGTCCTAGGAAGTAGTGAACCTATGTAGGACACTGCTTTTAGACCAGAGCCCCCATGGGTCCTAGTGAACCTATGTAGGACACTGCTTTTAGACCAAGCCCCCCTAGGAAGTAGTGAACCTATGTAGGACACTGCTTTTAGACCAGAGCCCCCATGGGTCCTAGGAAGTAGTGAACCTATGTAGGACACTGCTTTTAGACCAGAGCCCCCATGGGTCCTAGGAAGTAGTGAACCTATGTAGGACACTGCTTTTAGACCAGAGCCCCCATTTAGACCAGAGCCCCAGCCCCCATGGGTCCTAGGAAGTAGTGAACCTATGTAGGACACTGCTTTTAGACCACTGAGCCCCCATGGGTCCTAGGAAGTAGTGAACCTATGTAGGACACTGCTTTTAGACCAGAGCCCCCATGGGTCCTAGGAAGTAGTGAACCTATGTAGGACACTGCTTTTAGACCAGAGCCCCCATGGGTCCTAGGAAGTAGTGAACCTATTAGGACACTGCTTTTAGACCAGAGCCCCCATGGGTCCTAGGAAGTAGTGAACCTATGTAGGACACTGCTTTTAGACCAGAGCCCCCATGGGTCCTAGGAAGTAGTGAACCTATGTAGGACACTGCTTTTAGACCAGAGCCCCCATGGGTCCTAGGAAGTAGTGAACCTATGTAGGACACTGCTTTTAGACCAGAGCCCCCATGGGTCCTAGGAAGTAGTGAACCTATGTAGGACACTGCTTTTAGACCAGAGCCCCCATGGGTCCTAGGAAGTAGTGAACCTATGTAGGACACTGCTTTTAGACCAGAGCCCCCATGGGTCCTAGGAAGTAGTGAACCTATGTAGGACACTGCTTTTAGACCAGAGCCCCCATGGGTCCTAGGAAGTAGTGAACCTATGTAGGACACTGCTTTTAGACCAGAGCCCCCATGGGTCCTAGGAAGTAGTGAACCTATGTAGGACACTGCTTTTAGACCAGAGCCCCCATGGGTCCTAGGAAGTAGTGAACCTATGTAGGACACTGCTTTTAGACCAGAGCCCCCATGGGTCCTAGGAAGTAGTGAACCTATGTAGGACACTGCTTTTAGACCAGAGCCCCCATGGGTCCTAGGAAGTAGTGAACCTATGTAGGACACTGCTTTTAGACCAGAGCCCCCATGGGTCCTAGGAAGTAGTGAACCTATGTAGGACACTGCTTTTAGACCAGAGCCCCCATGGGTCCTAGGAAGTAGTGAACCTATGTAGGACACTGCTTTTAGACCAGAGCCCCCATGGGTCCTAGGAAGTAGTGAACCTATGTAGGACACTGCTTTTAGACCAGAGCCCCCATGGGTCCTAGGAAGTAGTGAACCTATGTAGGACACTGCTTTTAGACCAGAGCCCCCATGGGTCCTAGGAAGTAGTGAACCTATGTAGGACACTGCTTTTAGACCAGAGCCCCCATGGGTCCTAGGAAGTAGTGAACCTATGTAGGACACTGCTTTTAGACCAGAGCCCCCATGGGTCCTAGGAAGTAGTGAACCTATGTAGGACACTGCTTTTAGACCAGAGCCCCCATGGGTCCTAGGAAGTAGTGAACCTATGTAGGACACTGCTTTTAGACCAGAGCCCCCATGGGTCCTAGGAAGTAGTGAACCTATGTAGGACACTGCTTTTAGACCAGAGCCCCCATGGGTCCTAGGAAGTAGTGAACCTATGTAGGACACTGCTTTTAGACCAGAGCCCCCATGGGTCCTAGGAAGTAGTGAACCTATGTAGGACACTGCTTTTAGACCAGAGCCCCCATGGGTCCTAGGAAGTAGTGAACCTATGTAGGACACTGCTTTTAGACCAGAGCCCCCATGGGTCCTAGGAAGTAGTGAACCTATGTAGGACACTGCTTTTAGACCAGAGCCCCCATGGGTCCTAGGAAGTAGTGAACCTATGTAGGACACTGCTTTTAGACCAGAGCCCCCATGGGTCCTAGGAAGTAGTGAACCTATGTAGGACACTGCTTTTAGACCAGAGCCCCCATGGGTCCTAGGAAGTAGTGAACCTATGTAGGACACTGCTTTTAGACCAGAGCCCCCATGGGTCCTAGGAAGTAGTGAACCTATGTAGGACACTGCTTTTAGACCAGAGCCCCCATGGGTCCTAGGAAGTAGTGAACCTATGTAGGACACTGCTTTTAGACCAGAGCCCCCATGGGTCCTAGGAAGTAGTGAACCTATGTAGGACACTGCTTTTAGACCAGCCCCCATGGGTCCTAGGAAGTAGTTTTAGGACACTGCAGACCAGCCCCCATGGGTCCTAGGAAGTAGTGAACCTATGTAGGACACTGCTTTTAGACCAGAGCCCCCCATGGGTCCTAGGAAGTAGTGAACCTATGTAGGACACTGCTTTTAGACCAGAGCCCCCCATGGGTCCTAGGAAGTAGTGAACTGTACAGGTAACGGGATCCCGTTATGAGATCTGATTCGTAGCTTTGAAGTGACTCGTTTCATTTCAGTCAACCAACCAATCACGACTGTCGCATCCATCCCTTCAAACATGGTTTTATTGCCCCCTACGTTCAGTTATATTTGTGATAAAACACAATATTTTAATATCTGGATCATTCGCCAATATCTTCGTTTTGACATCTTCAAATGTTCCTCTTTAGCTTGTCGTCAAAAGGTAGACAGACAGACAGACAGACAGGGCCAGGTAGACAGACAGACAGACAGGGCCAGGTAGACAGACAGACAGACAGGGCCAGGTAGAGACAGACAGGGCCAGGTAGAGACAGACAGACAGGGCCAGGTAGAGACAGACAGATAGGGCCAGGTAGAGACAGACAGATAGGGCCAGGTAGACAGACAGACAGACAGGGCCAGGTAGACAGACAGACAGATAGGGCCAGGTAGACAGACAGACAGGGACAGGGCCAGGTAGACAGACAGACAGACAGGGCCAGGTAGACAGACAGACAGACAGGGCCAGGTAGAGACAGACAGATAGGGCCAGGTAGAGACAGACAGACAGGGCCAGGTAGACAGACAGACAGATAGGGCCAGGTAGACAGACAGACAGACAGGGCCAGGTAGAGACAGACAGGGCCAGGTAGAGACAGACAGGGCCAGGTAGAGACAGATAGGGCCAGGTAGAGACAGACAGATAGGGCCAGGTAGAGACAGACAGATAGGGCCAGGTAGAGACAGACAGATAGGGCCAGGTAGAGACAGACAGATAGGGCCAGGTAGAGACAGACAGATAGGGCCAGGTAGAGACAGACAGACAGGGCCAGGTAGAGACAGACAGACAGGGCCAGGTAGAGACAGACAGACAGGGCCAGGTAGAGACAGACAGACAGGGCCAGGTAGAGACAGACAGACAGGGCCAGGTAGAGACAGACAGACAGGGCCAGGTAGAGACAGACAGACAGGGCCAGGTAGAGACAGACAGACAGGGCCAGGTAGAGACAGACAGACAGGGCCAGGTAGAGACAGACAGACAGGGCCAGGTAGAGACAGATAGGGCCAGGTAGAGACAGATAGGGCCAGGTAGAGACAGACAGATAGGGCCAGGTAGATAGGGCCAGGTAGATAGGGCCAGGTAGATAGGGCCAGGTAGATAGGGCCAGGTAGATAGGGCCAGGTAGACAGGGCCAGGTAGACAGGGCCAGGTAGACAGGGCCAGGTAGACAGGGCCAGGTAGACAGGGCCAGGTAGACAGGGCCAGGTAGACAGGGCCAGGTAGACAGGGCCAGGTAGACAGGGCCAGGTAGACAGGGCCAGGTAGACAGGGCCAGGTAGACAGGGCCAGGTAGACAGGGCCAGGTAGACAGGGCCAGGTAGACAGGGCCAGGTAGACAGGGCCAGGTAGACAGGGCCAGGTAGACAGGGCCAGGTAGACAGGGCCAGGTAGACAGGGCCAGGTAGAGAGACAGACAGGGCCAGGTAGAGAGACAGACAGGGCCAGGTAGAGAGACAGAGACAGGTAGACAGGGTCAGGTAGAGAGACAGAGACAGGTAGACAGACAGACAGTGCCAGGTAGTCAGACAGAGACAGGTAGACAGACAGACAGTGTAGCAGGATAGTAGTTTACCTCTATAGACCAACTGAAACAACCCAACCAAGATGGAACACAGGATCAGAAAACCAGCTCACCAGGAAGAACAACATCTCTTAATGTTTTTTTGTTTGTTAATTACATCCGATTTAGTTTAATTTATGTTTCTGTGGGGGATTTAAAGACGGGAATCAGAAGTCCACTTCACAGCATCGCCCCCTAGTGGCGGTCCATGCCGGCGCTCTGTAGCAGCTCTGTGGGTGTCTGAGCCGGGGATCTGAAAGCAGTCTGGAAGCCTGGAGGTGGGGAGTGGAAGTGGCCGACTGGGTGGGGGTTGAGAGAGGCTGTGGATGGGGGTGGGAAGGGGGCCCAGCTGGGTCTGTGGTGAGGACGGACCTGGCCGCTGTGTGAGTTGGGCTGCTGGGGGTCGGGGTTCACAGTGGAGCTGGGGACAGACGGAGCATCCATGTCTGGAAGGGTCTGAAGGGACTTGAGCCAATGGGGAGGGTTGTCATCCTGGAGGGAGTCAAAACTGTTGCCTGCTGACGATGGGAAACCTGGAGAGAGAGAGACACAGAGAGACAGAGAGACAGAGAGACAGAAACAGAGAGAGAGAGAGAGAGAGAGAGACAGAGAGACAGAGAGACAGAGAGAGAGAGACAGAGAGACAGAGAGACAGAGAGACAGAGAGACAGAGAGACAGAGAGACAGAGAGACAGAGCGACAGAGAGACAGAGAGACAGAGACAGAGAGACAGAGAGACAGAGAGAGAGAGACAGAGAGACAGAGAGTGACAGAGAGAGAGTGAGCGAGAGAGTGAGACAGAGAGACAGAGAGACAGAGACAGAGTGACAGAGAGAGTGAGCGAGAGAGTGAGCGAGAGAGTGAGCGAAGAGTGACGAGAGACAGTGAGCGAGAGAGTGAGCGAGAGACAGAGCGAGAGACAGAGAGAGACAGAGAGACAGCAGAGAGACAGAGAGAGCGAGAGACAGAGAGAGCGAGAGACAGAGAGAGCGAGAGACAGAGAGAGCGAGAGACAGAGAGCGAGAGACAGTGAGCGAGAGACAGAGGAGCGAGAGACAGAGGAGCGAGAGAGACAGAGGAGCGAGAGACAGAGAGGAGCGAGAGACAGAGGGAGCGAGAGACAGAGGGAGCGAGAGACAGAGGGAGCGAGAGACAGAGGGAGCGAGAGAGAGAGAGAGCGAGAGACAGAGGGAGCGAGAGACAGAGGGAGCGAGAGAGAGAGAGAGAGAGAGAGAGACAGAGGGAGCGAGAGACAGAGAGAGCGAGAGACAGAGAGAGCGAGAGAGAGAGAGCGAGAGACAGAGCGAGAGACGAGAGAGAGACGAGAGACAGAGAGCGAGAGACAGAGGAGCGAGAGACAGAGGGAGAGAGAGAGAGAGAGAGAGAGAGAGAGAGAGAGAGAGAGAGAGCGAGAGACAGAGAGAGCGAGAGACAGAGAGAGCGAGAGACAGAGAGAGCGAGAGACAGAGGGAGCGAGAGAGAGAGAGAGAGAGGGAGAAGAGTTAATGAGAACCACAGTACAGAACAAGCCTGAAGTCCAACTGACAAAACTCAGGTTGGAGAAAGAACTCCGAGACTGATGTCAGCACTGACAGACCCAGGATCCTCATCACTAACCAGGCTGCCTCCCTCCGACAGGACAGCTACAGATAGGAGAGCTGGCCATGGCTTGCTATTAAAACCACACAGAGACAGACAGCCACAATGATTGGCCACCATTACATGATTAGCCGTTAGAGAGAGGAGAAATCCTCTGTGGAGAAGGCCTGTCTGTCTGGAGTCAAGACCTACTAATACGACAAAAAGCCTTGAGGCCTAACAGCTAGCGTTAGCAGATCTTCCCAGACAGGAAGTGGCTGAGTTATTATAGTTTCCCTATTCCCTACATAGAACACTACTATAGACCAGGGCCCTATATAGAACACTACTATAGACCAGGGCCCTGTATAGAACACTACTATAGACCAGGACCCTATATAGAACACTACTATAGACCAGGGCCCTATATAGAACACTACTATAGACCAGGGCCCTATATATAACACTACTATAGACCAGGGCCCTATATATAACACTACTATAGACCAGGGCCCTATATAGAACACTACTATAGACCAGGGCCCTATATAGAACACTACTATAGACCAGGGCCCTGTATAGAACACTACTATAGACCAGGGCCCTATATATAACACTACTATAGATCAGGGCACTATATAGAACACTACTATAGACCAGGACCCTATATAGAACACTACTATAGATCAGGGCACTATATAGAACACTACTATAGACCAGGACCCTATATAGAACACTACTATAGACCAGGGCCCTATATAGAACACTACTATAGATCAGGGCACTATATAGAACACTACTATAGACCAGGACCCTATATAGAACACTACTATAGACCAGGGCCCTATATAGAACACTACTATAGACCAGGGCACTATATAGAACACTACTATAGACCAGGACCCTATATAGAACACTACTATAGACCAGGGCCCTATATAGAACACTACTATAGACCAGGGCCCTATATAGAACACTACTATAGACCAGAGCTCTATATATAACACTACTATAGACCAGGGCCCTATATAGAACACTACTATAGACCAGGGCACTATATAGAACACTACTATAGACCAGAGCCCTATATAGAACACTACTATAGACCAGGGCCCTATATAGAACACTACTATAGACCAGGGCCCTATATAGAACACTACTATAGACCAGGGCCCTATATAGAACACTACTATAGACCAGGGCCCTATATAGAACACTACTATAGACCAGGGCCCTATATAGAACACTACTATAGACCAGGGCCCTATATAGAACACTACTATAGACCAGGGCCCTATATAGAACACTACTATAGACCAGGGCCCTATATAGAACACTACTATAGACCAGGGCCCTATATAGAACACTACTATAGACCAGGGCCCTATATAGAACACTACTATAGACCAGGGCCCTATATAGAACACTACTATAGACCGGGGCCCTATATAGAACACTACTATAGACCAGGGGCCTATATAGAACACTACTATAGACCGGGGCCCTATATAGAACACTACTATAGACCAGGGCCCTATATATAACACTACTATAGACCAGGGCCCTATATAGAACACTACTATAGACCAGGGCCCTATATAGAACACTACTATAGACCAGGGCTCTATATATAACACTACTATAGACCAGGGCCCTATATAACACTACTATAGACCAGGGCCCTATATAGAACACTACTATAGACCAGGGCCCTATATATAACACTACTATAGACCAGGGCTCTATATAGAACACTACTATAGACCAGGGCCCTATATAGAACACTACTATAGACCAGGGCCCTATATAGAACACTACTATAGACCAGGGCCCTATATAGAACACTACTATAGACCACTACTATAGACCAGGGCCCTATATAGAACACTACTATAGACCAGGGCTCTATACAGAACACTACTATAGACCAGGGCCCTATATAGAACACTACTATAGACCAGGGCCCTATATAGAACACTACTATAGACCAGGGCCCTATATAGAACACTACTATAGACCAGGGCCCTATATAGAACACTACTATAGACCAGGGCCCTATATAGAACACTACTATAGACCAGGGCTCTATATAGAACACTACTATAGACCAGGGCCCTATATAGAACACTACTATAGACCAGGGCCCTATATAGAACACTACTATAGACCAGGGCCCTAAATATAACACTACTATAGACCAGGGCCCTATATATAACACTACTATAGACCAGGGCCCTATATAGAACACTACTATAGACCAGGGCCCTATATAGAACACTACTATAGACCAGGGCTCTATATATAACACTACTATAGACCAGGGCTCTATATATAACACTACTATAGACCAGGGCCCTATATAGAACACTACTATAGACCAGGGCCCTATATAGAACACTACTATAGACCAGGGCTCAGAGGGAATAGGGTGCCATTTGGACCACGATAACCGTTTCTTATCGGATTGACGAGGTCTTCTGCCCGCTGGTGATTGAACGTCATCTTAAAAGGAAGAAAACTGATTGGATGGGACCCTAGACGGAGTGCATTGATTGGTCGATGTCCAATTGGCAATAACCCTGTTTTACTGCCATTGATTCAGCATTGTTTCCAGGCTGTTATGGACTACAGGGGTGAAGAAGAGCAGCCCTATTGGACAATCTACTTCCCATAGTATTTTACTGAGACCGTTGGGTTGATACTAGAGCAGACAGACATTATGGTAGTATAGCGAGAGCTTCAGCCACTATCCTCACACTCAGAAGAAACAGATAATGTCTGTGAATTTATGCACTTCAGGAATAGACGTTCTAAACAGAACAGTATCTGACAGTAGGTAGAAGGAGAGAGAGGGTTGTATAGCATAAGGAGCCTCACAACATGCAAGGCAGGCAGGGAGTCCAGCTGGATGTACAGCATAAGGAGCAGACAGGGAGTCCAGCTGGATGTATAGCATAAGGAGCAGACAGGGAGTCCAGCTGGATGTACAGCATAAGGAGCAGACAGGGAGTCCAGCTGGATGTATAGCATAAGGAGCAGACAGGGAGTTCAGCTGGATGTATAGCATAAGGAGCAGACAGGGAGTCCAGCTGGATGTATAGCATAAGGAACAGGCAGGGAGTCCAGCTGGATGTATAGCATAAGGAGCAGACAGGGAGTCCAGCTGGATGTATAGCATAAGGAGCAGACAGGGAGTCCAGCTGGATGTATAGCATAAGGAACAGACAGGGAGTCCAGCTGGATGTATAGCATAAGGAGCAGACAGGGAGTTCAGCTGGATGTATAGCATAAGGAGCAGACAGGGAGTCCAGCTGGATGTACAGCATAAGGAGCAGACAGGGAGTCCAGCTGGATGTATAGCATAGGGAGCAGACAGGGAGTCCAGCTGGATGTATAGCATAGGGAGCAGACAGGGAGTCCAGCTGGATGTATAGCATAAGGAGCAGACAGGGAGTCCAGCTGGATGTACAGCATAACGTAATGCCATAAGGAAATTATCTTTGTGTTCTATCGTTTGTTCTGACTCTGAACTCTACATAGAAATTAACAACAGATGTAAAATGGAATATTTCCTTTCTTTTCCATTCAGTCTCCCACAGTCTCTCACAGTCTCCCACAGTCTCTCACAGTCAGTCTCCCACAGTCTCTCACAGTCAGTCTCCCACAGTCTCTCACAGTCTCTCACAGTCAGTCTCTCACAGTCTCTCACAGTCTCTCACAGTCAGTCTCCCACAGTCTCTCACAGTCAGTCTCCCACAGTCTCACACAGTCAGTCTCTCACAGTCTCTCACAGTCTCTCACAGTCAGTCTCCCACAGTCTCTCACAGTCAGTCTCCCACAGTCTCTCACAGTCTCTCACAGTCAGTCTCCCACAGTCTCTCACAGTCTCTCACAGTCTCTCACAGTCAGTCTCCCACAGTCTCTCACAGTCAGTCTCCCACAGTCTCTCACAGTCAGTCTCCCACAGTCTCTCACAGTCAGTCTCCCACAGTCTCTCACAGTCTCTCACAGTCAGTCTCCCACAGTCTCTCACAGTCTCTCACAGTCTCTCACAGTCAGTCTCCCACAGTCTCTCACAGTCAGTCTCCCACAGTCTCCACAGTCAGTCTCCCACAGCCTCTCACAGTCTCCCACAGTCAGTCTCCCACAGTCAGTCTCCCACAGTCAGTCTCCCACAGTCAGTCTCCCACAGTCTCTCACAGTCAGTCTCCCACAGTCAGTCTCCCACAGTCAGTCTCCCACAGTCAGTCTCCCACAGTCTCTCACAGTCTCTCAGTCAGTCTCCCACAGTCTCTCACAGTCAGTCTCCCACAGTCTATGACACAGTCAGTCTCCCACAGTCTCCCACAGTCAGTCTGACAAAACCCACAGCCTCACACAGTCTCTGACAGTCTCCCACAGTCAGTCTCCCACAGTCAGTCTCCACAGTCAGTCTCCCACAGTCAGTCTCTCACAGTCAGTCTCCCACAGTCAGTCTCCCACAGTCAGTCTCCCACAGTCTCTCACAGTCAGTCTCCCACAGTCAGTCTCCCACAGTCAGTCTCCCACAGTCTCTCACAGTCTCTCACAGTCTCTCCATAATACATATTATGGATACATACATATTATGACACAGCAATATACTGGGATTACGTGTCCGAATACATTTAATCCCAGATTACATGTAGACTAGTGGTTGTTTCTGACAAAACCCAAATCCTGGGCCTACATCTGCCAAGCAAGCCCTGGCTTGACTATCTCTGCCCTGCCCAAAACACGCCATACAGGGCATTCAGGAAGTATTCAGACCCCTTGACCTTTTCACACATTTTGTTACGTTACAGCCTTATTCTAAAATGGATTACATTTTTTTTTTAAATCTCATCAATCTACACACGACACCCCATAATGACATCACGACACCCCATAATGACATCACGACACCCCATAATGACATCACGACACCCCATAATGACATCACGACACCCCATAATGACATCACGACACCCCATAATGACATCACGACACCCCGTAATGACATCACGACACCCCATAATGACATCACGACACCCCATAATGACATCACGACACCCCATAATGACATCACGACACCCCGTAATGACATCACGACACCCCATAATGACATCACGACACCCCATAATGACATCACGACACCCCATAATGACATCACGACACCCCATAATGACATCACGACACCCCATAATGACATCACGACACCCCATAATGACATCACGACACCCCATAATGACATCACGACACCCCATAATGACATCACGACACCCCATAATGACATCACGACACCCCATAATGACATCACGACACCCCATAATGACATCACGACACCCCATAATGACATCACGACACCCCATAATGGCATCACGACACCCCATAATGGCATCACGACACCCCATAATGACATCACGACACCCCATAATGACATCACGACACCCCATAATGACATCACGACACCCCATAATGACATCACGACACCCCATAATGACATCACGACACCCCATAATGACATCACGACACCCCATAATGACATCACGACACCCCATAATGACATCGACACCCCATAATGACACACACCCCATAATGACATCACGACACCCCATAATGGACATCACGACACCCCATAATGACATCACGACACCCCATAATGACATCACGACACCCCATAATGACATCACGACACCCCCATCACGACACCCCATAATGACATCACGACACCCCCCATCACGACACCCCATAATGGCATCACGACACCACGACACCCCATAATGACATCACGACACCCCATAATGACATCACGACACCCCATAATGGACACCCCATAGCGACATCACGACACCCCATAATGACATCACGACACCCCATAATGACATCACGACACCCCATAGCAGCATCACGACACCCCCATCACGCCACCCCATAATGACATCACGACACCCCATAGCGACATCACGACACCCCATAATGACATCACGACACCCCATAATGACATCACGACACCCCATAATGACATCACGACACCCCATAATGACATCACGACACCCCATAATGACATCACGACACCCCATAATGACATCACGACACCCCATAATGACATCACGACACCCCATAGTGACAAAGCGAACAGGATTTATTCTTTTTTTTTCTTTCAAATTAATCAAATAAAAAAACACTTATTTATATAAGGATTCAGACCCTTTGCTATGAGACTTGACAATGAGTTCAGGTGCATCCTGTTTCCATTGATCATCCTTGAGATGTTTTTCAACTTGATTGGAGTCCACCTGTGGATAAATTCAATTGACCGGCCAAACTGAGCAATCAGGGGAGAAGGGCCTTGGGCCAGGGAGGTGACCAAGAACCCGATGGTCACTCTGACAGAGCTCCAGAGTTCCTCTGTGGAGATCGGAGAAACTTCCGGAAAGACAACCACCTCTGCAGCACTTCACCAATCAGGCCTTTATGGTAGAGTGGCCAGACGGAAGCCACTCCTCAGTAAAAAGCACATGACTGCCCACTTAGACTTTGCCAAAAGGCACCTAAAGAACTCTTGACCATGAGAAACAAGATTCTCTGGTCTGAGAATGGTTACTAAATTGTTTACCAAAATGTGAATCCAATGAAATAACTCTACTTATCAAAAAGACAAAACACACTAAGAAATCTCCTCCATATCTATACTGCACAACATTAGAGAGAGGAGAGAGGAAGGAGGAGACAGGAGACAGGGGTGAGGAGGGAGGAGACGTTGTTGGACATATTTCACAAAAGTTAATGAGGCTTTATCCTCATCCAGACGGGCCATCTCTGGGAACCAGACAGGCCATCTCAGGGAACCAGACAGGCCATCTCAGGGAACCAGACAGGCCATCTCAGGGAACCAGACAGGCCATCTCAGGGAACCAGGAACCAGACAGGCCATCTCAGGGAACCAGACAGGCCATCTCAGGAACCAGGAACCAGACAGGCCATCTCAGGGAACCAGAGAACCAGACAGGCCATCTCAGGGAACCAGAGAACCAGACAGGCCATCTCAGAGAACCAGAGAACCAGACAGGCCATCTCAGGGAACCAGAGAACCAGACAGGCCATCTCAGAGAACCAGAGAACCAGACAGGCCATCTCAGAGAACCAGAGAACCAGACAGGCCATCTCAGGGAACCAGAGAACCAGACAGGCCATCTCAGGGAACAGGGAACCAGAGAGAACCAGACAGGCCATCTCAGGGAACCAGACAGGCCATCTCAGGGAACCAGACAGGCCATCTCAGGGAACCAGAGAGCCAGACAGGCCATCTCAGGGAACCAGACAGGCCATCTCAGGGAACCAGAGAACCAGACAGGCCATCTCAGGGAACCAGAGAACCAGACAGGCCATCTCAGGGAACCAGAGAACCAGACAGGCCATCTCAGAGAACCAGAGAGGCCATCTCAGGGAACCAGAGAACCAGACAGGCCATCTCAGGGAACCAGAGAACCAGACAGGCCATCTCAGGGAACCAGAGAACCAGACAGGCCATCTCAGGGAACCAGAGAACCAGACAGGCCATCTCAGGGAACCAGAGAACCAGAACCAGACAGGCCATCTCAGGGAACCAGAGAACCAGACAGGCCATCTCAGGGAACCAGAGAACCAGACAGGCCATCTCAGGGAACCAGACAGGCCATCTCAGGGAACCAGAGAACCAGACAGGCCATCTCAGGGAACCAGAGAACCAGACAGGCCATCTCAGGGAACCAGAGAACCAGACAGGCCATCTCAGGGAACCAGAGAACCAGACAGGCCATCTCAGGGAACCAGAGAACCAGACAGGCCATCTCAGGGAACCAGAGAACCAGACAGGCCATCTCAGGGAACCAGAGAACCAGACAGGCCATCTCAGGGAACCAGAGAACCAGACAGGCCATCTCAGGAACCAGAGAACCAGACAGGCCATCTCAGGGAACCAGAACCAGACAGGCCATCTCAGGGAACCAGAGGGAACCCAGGCCATCTCAGGGAACCAGACAGGCCATCTCAGGGAACCAGGGAACCAGACAGGCCATCTCAGGGAACCAGAGAACCAGACAGGCCATCTCAGGGAACCAGAGAACCAGACAGGCCATCTCAGGGAACCAGAGAACCAGACAGGCCATCTCAGGGAACCAGAGAACCAGACAGGCCATCTCAGGGAACCAGAGAACCAGACAGGCCATCTCAGGGAACACCTCAGAGCGAAACTAGGCAGACATCATCCTAGAGAAGAACACCAAGAAGGTGTCATTGAACTCTCTGTCTGCAGCAAACACAACACAGAGGAGAGAGAGAGAGAACTGACCCTTAGAAACATTCATCTAACTGAATCATAATGCTGTTGTAAGATGGGCTGGGGGCTTTGGGGAGTTGGGAGGGAGGGTAGTAATGTCTGCCAAAAAGCTCAGTGGCTCGCTGTGAACTATGATTTGATAGTCAGAGCACACGCAACATACAACACCGCACACAACAACGAGAGGCTGTCAGTTTAAAAGCACCTGCTTTCAAAATGGAGACTGTTGGAGGGATGGAGGATGGGCTGTACAGTTGTCTGCAGTGCACAATGATCTAGATTCATCTCAGTGTCTGGATGTGGTACATTCATCTCAGTGTGGTATATTCATCTCAGTGTGGAATATTCATCTCAGTGTCTGGATGTGGTATATTCATCTCAGTGTGGTATATTCATCTCAGTGTCTGGATGTGGTATATTCATCTCAGTGTCTGGATGTGGTAGGCCATCTCAGTGGGTATATTCATCTCAGGGATATTCAGAGAATCAGACAGGCCATCTATATTCATCTCAGTGTCTGGATGTGGTATATTCATCTCAGTGTCAGACAGGTATATTCATCTCAGGGTGAACCAGACAGGCCATGTGGTATATTCATCTCAGTGTCTGGATGTGGTATATTCATCTCAGTGTCTGGATGTGGTATATTCATCTCAGTGTCTGGATGTGGTATATTCATCTCAGTGTCTGGATGTGGTATATTCATCTCAGTGTCTGGATGTGGTATATTCATCTCAGTGTCTGGATGTGGTATATTCATCTCTGGCCATGTGGTATATTCATCTCAGTGTCTGGATGTGGTATATTCATCTCAGTGTCTGGATGTGGTATATTCATCTCAGTGTCTGGTATATTCATCTCAGTGTCTGATGTGGTATATTCATCTCAGTGTGGTATATTCATCTCAGTGTCTGGATGTGGTATATTCACCTCAGTGTCTGGATGTGGTATATTCACCTCAGTGTGGTATATTCATCTCAGTGTCTGGATGTGGTATATTCATCTCAGTGTGGTATATTCACCTCAGTGTCTGGATGTGGTATATTAATCTCAGTGTCTGGATGTGGTATATTAATCTCAGTGTCTGGATGTGGTATATTCATCTCAGTGTGGTATATTCATCTCAGTGTCTGGATGTGGTATATTCACCTCAGTGTCTGGATGTGGTATATTCATCTCAGTGTGGTATATTCATCTCAGTGTCTGGATGTGGTATATTCATCTCAGTGTCTGGATGTGGTATATTCATCTCAGTGTCTGGATGTGGTATATTCATCTCAGTGTCTGGATGTGGTATATTCATCTCAGTGTCTGGATGTGGTATATTCATCTCAGTGTCTGGATGTGGTATATTCATCTCAGTGTCTGGATGTGGTATATTCATCTCAGTGTCTGGATGTGGTATATTCATCTCAGTGTCTGGATGTGGTATATTCATCTCAGTGTCTGGATGTGGTATATTCATCTCAGTGTCTGGATGTGGTATATTCATCTCAGTGTCTGGATGTGGTATATTCATCTCAGTGTCTGGATGTGGTATATTCATCTCAGTGTCTGGATGTGGTATATTCATCTCAGTGTCTGGATGTGGTATATTCATCTCAGTGTCTGGATGTGGTATATTCATCTCAGTGTCTGGATGTGGTATATTCATCTCAGTGTCTGGATGTGGTATATTCATCTCAGTGTCTGGATGTGGTATATTCATCTCAGTGTCTGGATGTGGTATATTCATCTCAGTGTCTGGATGTGGTATATTCATCTCAGTGTCTGGATGTGGTATATTCATCTCAGTGTCTGGATGTGGTATATTCATCTCAGTGTCTGGATGTGGTATATTCATCTCAGTGTCTGGATGTGGTATATTCATCTCAGTGTCTGGATGTGGTATATTCATCTCAGTGTCTGGATGTGGTATATTCATCTCAGTGTCTGGATGTGGTATATTCATCTCAGTGTCTGGATGTGGTATATTCATCTCAGTGTGGTATATTCATCTCAGTGTCTGGATGTGGTATATTCATCTCAGTGTCTGGATGTGGTATATTCATCTCAGTGTCTGGATGTGGTATATTCACCTCAGTGTCTGGATGTGGTATATTCATCTCAGTGTCTGGATGTGGTATATTCATCTCAGTGTCTGGATGTGGTATATTCACCTCAGTGTCTGGATGTGATATATTCACCTCAGTGTCTGGATGTGGTATATTCATCTCAGTGTGGTATATTCATCTCAGTGTCTGGATGTGGTATATTCATCTCAGTGTGGTATATTCACCTCAGTGTCTGGATGTGGTATATTCATCTCAGTGTCTGGATGTGGTATATTCATCTCAGTGTCTGGATGTGGTATATTCACCTCAGTGTCTGGATGTGGTATATTCATCTCAGTGTCTGGATGTGGTATATTCACCTCAGTGTCTGGATGTGGTATATTCACCTCAGTGTCTGGATGTGGTATATTCATCTCAGTGTCTGGATGTGGTATATTCATCTCTGGATGTGTATATTCTCTCAGTGTGGTATATTCATCTCAGTGTCTGGATGTGGTATATTCACCTCAGTGTCTGGTGTGGTATATTCATCTCAGTGTCTGGATGTGGTATATTCATCTCAGTGTCTGGATGTGGTATATTCATCTCAGTGTCTGGATGTGGTATATTCATCTCAGTGTCTGGATGTGGTATATTCATCTCAGTGTCTGGATGTGGTATATTCATCTCAGTGTCTGGATGTGGTATATTCATCTCAGTGTCTGGATGTGGTATATTCATCTCAGTGTCTGGATGTGGTATATTCATCTCAGTGTCTGGATGTGGTATATTCATCTCAGTGTGGTATATTCATCTCAGTGTCTGGATGTGGTATATTCATCTCAGTGTGGTATATTCATCTCAGTGTCTGGATGTGGTATATTCATCTCAGTGTGGTATATTCATCTCAGTGTCTGGATGTGGTATATTCATCTCAGTGTCTGGATGTGGTATATTCATCTCAGTGTCTGGATGTGGTATATTCATCTCAGTGTGGTATATTCATCTCAGTGTCTGGATGTGGTATATTCATCTCAGTGTCTGGATGTGGTATATTCATCTCAGTGTGGTATATTCATCTCAGTGTCTGGATGTGGTATATTCACCTCAGTGTCTGGATGTGGTATATTCATCTCAGTGTGGTATATTCATCTCAGTGTCTGGATGTGGTATATTCATCTCAGTGTCTGGATGTGGTATATTCATCTCAGTGTCTGGATGTGGTATATTCATCTCAGTGTGGTATATTCATCTCAGTGTCTGGATGTGGTATATATTCATCTCAGTGTGGTATATTCAAAGACAAAGCATGTCTTACCTTTTTCATCGCCAAAACATGATCATAGAAATAAAGCATGATCATTACACAGGAGCACCTTATGCTGGGGGACAATAAAAGGCCACAAAAATATGCAGTTTTGTCACAACACAATGCCACAGAGGTCTCAAGTTGAGGGAGCGTGGAATTGGCATGCTGACTATAGGAAAGTCCACCAGAGCTGTTGCCAGAGAATTGAATGTTAATTTCTTTATCATAAGCCAACTCCAACGTTGTTTTGGAGAATTTGGCAGTACGTCCAACCGGCCTCACAACCGGCAGCCCATCTGGGTTCGGCCACATCGGAACTGTCAGAGACACCAGGACAGCTGATGAAAGTGAGGAGTATTTCTGTCTTTAATAAACCCCTTTTGTGTGTGGGGGGTAAACTGATTCTGATCAGCTAGGCCAATAAGTCCATCAACAACGTCATCCCCACAGTGACTGTACCGTACATATCCCAACCAGAAGCCATGGATTACAGACAACATTCGCACTGAGCTAAAGGCTAGGAGCTGCCGCTTTCAAGGAGTGGGACACTAATCCGGACGCTTTTCAGAAATGCCGCTATGCCCTCAGACGAACCATCAAACAGGCAAAGAGTCAATACAGGATTAAGATTGAATCCCACTACACCGGCTCTGATGCTTGGCGGATGTGGCAGGGCTTCAAAACTATTACGGACAACAAAAGGGTAACCCAGCCGCGAGCTGCCCAGTGACGCGAGCCTACCAGACGAACGAAATGCCTTTTATACTCGGTTCGAGGCAAGCAACACTGAAGCATGCATAACAGCACCAGCTGTTCTAGACGACTGTGTGGTAACGCTCTCGGTAGCCGATGTGAGCAAGACCTTTAAACAGGTCAACGTTCACAAAGCCACAGGGCCAGATGGATTACCAGGACATGTACTCAAAGCATGCATGGACAACTGGCATGTGTCTTCACTGACAATTTCAACCTCTCCCTGACAGAGTCCGTAATACCTACATGTTTCAAGCAGACCACCATAGTACCTGTGCCCAAAGAAGTGAAGATAACCTGCCTAAATGATTACCGACCCGTAGCACTCACGTCAGTAGACCGTGAAGAGCTTAGAAAGGCTGGTCATGGCTCACAACTCAAGCATCCTCCCGGATACCCTAGACCCACTCTAATTTGCATACCGTCCCAACAGACTCACAGATGATGCAATCTCAAACGCACTCCACACTGCCCTCTAGGTGTTTCTGAGTCGGTGTAGGGAATAGTGTGCTATATGGGACACACTCTGGGTGTTTCTGAGTCGGTGTAGGGAATAGTGTGCTATATGGGATACACTCTGGGTGTTTCTGAGTCGGTGTAGGGAATAGTGTGCTATATGGGATACACTCTGGGTGTTTCTGAGTCGGTGTAGGGAATAGTGTGCTATATGGGATACACTCTGGGTGTTTGAGTCGGTGTAGGGAATAGTGTGCTATATGGGATACACTCTGGGTGTTTCTGAGTCGGTGTAGGGAATAGTGTGCTATATGGGATACACTCTGGGTGTTTCTGAGTCGGTGTAGGGAATAGTGTGCTATATGGGATACACTCTGGGTGTTTCTGAGTCGGTGTAGGGAATAGTGTGCTATATGGGATACACTCTGGGTGTTTCTGAGTCGGTGTAGGGAATAGTGTGCTATATGGGATACACTCTGGGTGTTTCTGAGTCGGTGTAGGGAATAGTGTGCTATATGGGATACACTCTGGGTGTTTCTGAGTCGGTGTAGGGAATAGTGTGCTATATGGGATACACTCTGGGTGATTCTGAGTCTGTGTAGGGAATAGTGTGCTATATTGTATACAGTCTGGGTGTTTCTGCGTCGGTGTAGGGAATAGTGTGCTATATGGGATACACTCTGGGTGTTTCTGCGTCGGTGTAGGGAATAGTGTGCTATATGGGATACACTCTGGGTGTTTGAGTCGGTGTGTCGTGTCCTGACCAAAAACACACTTTTAGATTTAGACCTCAATCTAGTCTCCCATCTCTCCATCAGTGGAGGGCGAGAGAAGTCAGGGAAGGAGAGGGAGGGGGCTTGGCCTCAGTCTCCCTGACTGACGTATTTGGGAGGAGAGGAAAGGAGGGGAGAGTAGGAGGAGGAGATCGGAAGGGGAGGAGAGCAGAGGGAAGAGGAGAAGGGGAGAGGAGAAGATCGGAAGGGAGGAGAGGAGAAGGGGAGAGGAGAGGAGGAGATCGGAAGGGGAGATGAGGAGAAGGGGAGAGGAGCGGAGGAGAGCAGAGGGAAGAGGAGAAGATCGGAAGGGAGGAGAGTGGAGGGAAGAGGAGAAGGGGAGGAGGAGATCAGAAGGGAGGAGAGTGGAGGGAAGAGGAGAAGGGGAGGAGGAGATCAGAAGGGAGGAGAGTGGAGAGAGGAGAAGGGGAGTGGAGAAGGGGAGAGGAGCGGAGGAGAGCAGAGGGAAGAGAAGATCGGAAGGGAGGAGAGTGGAGAAGGGAGAGGAGAAGGGGAGGAGAGAGATCGGAAGGAGAGGAGAGTGGAGAAGGGGAGAGAGAAGGGGAGAGGAGAAGGGGAGAGGATCAGGAGGAGGAGAAGGGGAGAGAGGAGAAGGGGAGAGAGCGGAGGAGAGGAGAGAAGGGGAGAGGAGAAGGGGAGAGGAGCGGAAGGAGAGGAGGAAGAGGAGAAGATCGGAAGGGGAGAGAGAGAGGGAGAGGGGAGAGGAGAGAGGGGATCAGAAGGGGAGAGAGAGGGAAGAGGAGAAGGGGAAGGGAGGAGAGTAGAAGGGGAGAGGAGAAGGGGAGAGGAGAAGGGGAGAGTGGAGAAGGGGAGAGGAGAAGGGGAGAGGAGAAGGGGAGAGGAGAAGGGGAGAGGAGGAGGAGAGAAGGGGAGAGGAGAAGGGGAGAGGAGCGGAGGAGAGGAGAGGAGCGGAGGAGAGAAGAGGGAAGAGGAGAAGATCGGAAGGGAGGAGAGTAGAGAAGGGGAGAGGAGAAGGGGAGGAGGAGATCGGAAGGGAGGAGAGTGGAGAAGGGGAGAGGAGAAGGGGAGAGGAGAAGGGGGAGGAGAGGGGAGAGGAGGGGAGGAGAGGAGAAGGGGAGAGGAGAAGGGGAGAGGAGCGGAGGAGAGGAGAGAAGGGGAGAGGAGAAGGGGAGAGGAGCGGAGGAGAGCCGAGGGAAGAGGAGAAGATCGGAAGGGAGGAGAGTAGAGAAGGGGAGAGGAGAAGGGGAGAGGAGAAGGGGAGAGCCGAGGGAAGAGGAGAAGATCGGAAGGGAGGAGAGTAGAGAAGGGGAGAGGAGAAGGGGAGAGGAGAGGGGGAGGAGAAGGGGAGAGGAGAAGGGGAGAGGAGAAGGGGAGAGGAGAAGGGGAGAGGAGAAGGGGAGAGGAGGGGAGAGGAGAAGGGGAGAGGAGAAGGGGAGAGGAGCGGAGAAGGGGAGAGGAGCGGAGGAGAGCCGAGGGAAGAGGAGAAGATCGGAAGGGAGGAGAGTGGAGAAGGGGAGAGGAGAAGGGGAGAGGAGAAGGGGAGAGGAGAAGGGGAGAGGAGAGTGGAGAAGGGAAGAGGAGCCCGACACTCACTTGTCAGCCTCACAGGATGAATGACCCAGAACCAGGGCTGACCCCAAACGGCCTGGTCACAAGTTGTTCTACACTATATAGGGAACAAGTGCTATTTGAGATACAGCCCCTAGGCTAAGTTCAGGGGGGTGTTGAACTGACCAATGACAGTGGTTCAGCAACAGACAAACAAAGAGCTGATGGACGAATGAGGAGCGAGAGTGGAGGTGGCTCTGATAAACGTGTTTCTTTCTGTTCTTCACACAGGAAGAGATGAGGAGCGAGAGTGGAGGTGGCTCTGATAAACGTGTTTCTTTCTGTCCTTCACACAGGAAGAGATGAGGAGCGAGAGTGGAGGTGGCTCTGATAAACGTGTTTGTTTCTGTCCTTCACACAGGGAAGAGATGAGGAGCGAGAGTGGAGGTGGCTCTGATAAACGTGTTTCTTTCTGTTCTTCACACAGGGAAGAGATGAGGAGCGAGAGTGGAGGTGGCTCTGATAAACGTGTTTCTTTCTGTCCTTCACACAGGGAAGAGATGAGGAGCGAGAGTGGAGGTGGCTCTGATAAACGTGTTTGTTTCTGTTCTTCACACAGGGAAGAGATGAGGAGCGAGAGTGGAGGTGGCTCTGATAAACGTGTTTGTTTCTGTTCTTCACACAGGGAAGAGATGAGGAGCGAGAGTGGAGGTGGCTCTGATAAACGTGTTTGTTTCTGTTCTTCACACAGGGAAGAGATGAGGAGCGAGAGTGGAGGTGGCTCTGATAAACATGTGTGTTTCCGTTCTTCACACAGGGAAGAGGTTGTTCAGGTCAGAGGCCATGGTCTGATTCCTATACTGGTCAGACACATCTGACTCGTCCTGGGAGGATTACGATGTCGGTCAGTCAGAGAGAAAGATTGACTGCAAACCATTTTTACAATTCATGTAGGAGCTCAACTACCTAACCATAGGCATTTAGATTCTTTGATAAATTTGCTATATATTATTATTATTATTGTTATTATAATTATATAATTATTATTCTACATTATTTCAAAGCTATGAAGCCAAACAGTGATGCAAAATCTGTACATATGACCCTGGAATTAACATCCTATGACATCTTCTATACTGTTGGCTGACTGGGTGAGTCTGTTCTGATGATCATTCCAGCCACGACACTACACTCGGGTAATCATGTGCTGCCACCCAGTGGTTCTCTCGCTCATGTTTACCCTATTCCTTACCCACAATGCAATGCAATTCAATGACTTCATGGGATTGTTTGTGGACAAAAAAAAAAACACACACAAAAAAAGAGAGCTGCAGGGTTGGGCTTTTCCCAGTCATAACTACCACTGACAGCTGTTCCCAGTCATAACTACCACTGGCAGCTGTTCCCAGTCATAACTACCACTGGCAGCTGTTCCCAGTCATAACTACCACTGGCAGCTGTTCCCAGTCATAACTACCACTGGCAGCTGTTCCCAGTCATAACTACCACTGGCAGCGTTCCATGTCTCCATTATAAACACGGACAGCTGTTCCCAGTCATTACTACCACTGGCAGCGTTCCATGTCCCCATTATAAACACGGACAGCTGTTCCCAGTCATAACTACTGGCAGCGTTCCACTGGCAGCTGTTCCCAGTCACTGGCACCACATTATGGCAGCTGTTCCCAGTCATAACTCGTTCCATCCATTATAAACACGGACAGCTGTTCCCAGTCATAACTACCACTGGCAGCGTTCCATGTCTCCATTATAAACACGGACAGCTGTTCCCAGTCACTACCACTACCATGTCTCCATTATGGACAGCTGTTCCCAGTCATAACTACCACTGGCAGCGTTCCATGTCTCCATTATAAACACGGACAGCTGTTCCCAGTCATAACTACCACTGGCAGCGTTCCATGTCTCCATTATAAACACGGACAGCTGTTCCCAGTCATAACTACCACTGGCAGCGTTCCATGTCTCCATTATAAACACGGACAGCTGTTCCCAGTCATAACTACCACTGGCAGCTGTTCCCAGTCATAACTACCACTGGCAGCGTTCCATGTCTCCATTATAAACACGGACAGCTGTTCCCAGTCATAACTACCACTGGCAGCGTTCCATGTCTCCATTATAAACACGGACAGCTGTTCCCAGTCATAACTACCACTGGCAGCGTTCCATGTCTCCATTATAAACACGGACAGCTGTTCCCAGTCATAACTACCACTGGCAGCGTTCCATGTCTCCATTATAAACACGGACAGCTGTTCCCAGTCATAACTACCACTGGCAGCGTTCCATGTCTCCATTATAAACACGGACAGCTGTTCCCAGTCATAACTACCACTGGCAGCGTTCCATGTCTCCATTATAAACACGGACAGCTGTTCCCAGTCATAACTACCACTGGCAGCGTTCCATGTCTCCATTATAAACACGGACAGCTGTTCCCAGTCATAACTACCACTGGCAGCGTTCCATGTCTCCATTATAAACACGGACAGCTGTTCCCAGTCATAACTACCACTGGCAGCGTTCCATGTCTCCATTATAAACACGGACAGCTGTTCCCAGTCATAACTACCACTGGCAGCGTTCCATGTCTCCATTATAAACACGGACAGCTGTTCCCAGTCATAACTACCACTGGCAGCGTTCCATGTCTCCATTATAAACACGGACAGCTGTTCCCAGTCATAACTACCACTGGCAGCGTTCCATGTCTCCATTATAAACACGGACAGCTGTTCCCAGTCATAACTACCACTGGCAGCGTTCCATGTCTCCATTATAAACACGGACAGCTGTTCCCAGTCATAACTACCACTGGCAGCGTTCCATGTCTCCATTATAAACACGGACAGCTGTTCCCAGTCATAACTACCACTGGCAGCGTTCCATGTCTCCATTATAAACACGGACAGCTGTTCCCAGTCATAACTACCACTGGCAGCGTTCCATGTCTCCATTATAAACACGGACAGCTGTTCCCAGTCATAACTACCACTGGCAGCGTTCCATGTCTCCATTATAAACACGGACAGCTGTTCCCAGTCATAACTACCACTGGCAGCGTTCCATGTCTCCATTATAAACACGGACAGCTGTTCCCAGTCATAACTACCACTGGCAGCGTTCCATGTCTCCATTATAAACACGGACAGCTGTTCCCAGTCATAACTACCACTGGCAGCGTTCCATGTCTCCATTATAAACACGGACAGCTGTTCCCAGTCATAACTACCACTGGCAGCGTTCCATGTCTCCATTATAAACACGGACAGCTGTTCCCAGTCATAACTACCACTGGCAGCGTTCCATGTCTCCATTATAAACACGGACAGCTGTTCCCAGTCATAACTACCACTGGCAGCGTTCCATGTCTCCATTATAAACACGGACAGCTGTTCCCAGTCATAACTACCACTGGCAGCGTTCCATGTCTCCATTATAAACACGGACAGCTGTTCCCAGTCATAACTACCACTGGCAGCGTTCCATGTCTCCATTATAAACACGGACAGCTGTTCCCAGTCATAACTACCACTGGCAGCGTTCCATGTCTCCATTATAAACACGGACAGCTGTTCCCAGTCATAACTACCACTGGCAGCGTTCCATGTCTCCATTATAAACACGGACAGCTGTTCCCAGTCATAACTACCACTGGCAGCGTTCCATGTCTCCATTATAAACACGGACAGCTGTTCCCAGTCATAACTACCACTGGCAACGTTCCATGTCTCCATTATAAACACGGACAGCTGTTCCCAGTCATAACTACCACTGGCAGCGTTCCATGTCTCCATTATAAACACGGACAGCTGTTCCCAGTCATAACTACCACTGGCAGCGTTCCATACATTATCCCCAATTCATTCTCACTGACTATATTTCATACATTATCCCAAAGTAATTCTAACTGACTATTTAAATACATTATCCCCAAGTCCTTCTCACTGACTATTTAAATAGATTATCCTCAAGTCCTTCTCTGACTATATTCCATACATTATCACCAAGTCAATCTGACTATATTCCATACATTATCCCCAAACCCTTCTGCCTATATTTCATACATTATCCCCAAGTCCTTCTCACTGACTATTTAAATACATTATCCAGAAGTCTTCACTGACGATATTTCATTGTGATGTCATTATGGGGTGTCGTGATGTCATTATGGGGTATTGTGATGTCATTATGGGGTATTGTGATGTCATTATGGGGTATTGTGATGTCATTATGGGGTATTGTGATGTCATTATCGGGTATTGTGAGGTAGATTGATGAGGGAAAAACATCTATTTAATCCATTTTAGAATAAGGCTGTAACGTAACAAAATGTGGAAAATGTCAAGGGGTCTGAATACTTTCTGAATGCTCTGTATACATTATTATGGTATGTATTACCTGTCGTGGCGATGCCTCCCAGCCCTGTACGGGGCAGCATCAGGTCCAGGAAGCTGCTGTGTTGTGACAACGTACGGTTGCCGCCGAAGTGCGTCGTGAAGTTATTTCGGTTCGGGGCAGACGTCATCCAGGGGTGGCGGCTGGTCTGTGATGAAGACGAGGACGATGATGAAGGCGGCTGTCCGGGGAAGCTGAAGGAGTTATAGACGGCCCGTTGTTGAGGGTGATGTTGATGCATCTGGGAGAAGCAGTGATTACTAGAGAGCCCGGAGTTGGGCCCAGAGAAGAAGTGGTTTCGGGGTATCAGCTCTCCAGGGGGACCAGGAGCAGCTACGGAGGAGAGGAGGGAGTGGTGGTGGTGGGGGAAGGGACCTGGGGAGATGGAGAGGGACGGGAGGCTGTCCTGAACGCTGAGCTCCTTCTCTATCAGGTCCTCCAGGGCTTTACGGGTGATGTCGAAAGGATCGAATCCCAAGTCATCTTCTGACGTCTGTTGTTTGGATGAGCCGAAGCCGAAGGCTGCCTGCCAGTCTGTTGAGGACGATACTGGGATGGAATCTGGAGGAGAGAGATAGATATCAGTGATGTCAAATTTAACAGAAAAAGCTTTTAAACGCCTAAAATTAATACACCGGCTAGGCCGCCTCGCCACTAGCTAGGCCGCCTCGCCACTAGCTAGGCCGCCTCGCCACTAGCTAGGCCTCCTCGCCACTAGCTAGGCCTCCTCGCCACTAGCTAGGCCGCCTCGCCACCAGCTAGGCCGCCTCGCCACCAGCTAGGCCGCCTCGCCACCAGCTAGGCCGCCTCGCCACCAGCTAGGCCTCCTCGCCACCAGCTAGGCCGCCTCGCCACCAGCTAGGCCGCCTCGCCACCAGCTAGGCCGCCTCGCCACCAGCTAGGCCGCCTCGCCACCAGCTAGGCCGCCTCGCCACCAGCTAGGCCGCCTCGCCACCAGCTAGGCCGCCTCGCCACCAGCTAGGCCGCCTCGCCACCAGCTAGGCCGCCTCGCCACCAGCTAGGCCGCCTCGCCACCAGCTAGGCCGCCTCGCCACCAGCTAGGCCGCCTCGCCACCAGCTAGGCCGCCTCGCCACCAGCTAGGCCGCCTCGCCACCAGCTAGGCCGCCTCGCCACCAGCTAGGCCGTCTCGTCTACGGCTAGACATTTGGACTCTCAAACCCCCAGTAAAATCAATTAGATTACATGATCAAAAAGAGTATAGATCTCCCATTTGTAACGTACGCAGATAACACAAAGATATACTTGTCATTTATATGGAGTTCCCACTGTACCTGAAGTGAAGAGGCTGTGTGGTTGGGGTGCAGTGGGCCAGGTGTCGTGGTTGTTATGTGTGGAGGTGCTGGGGAACCCACGGAGGCTGCTGGGGATGGGGTTAGGATGGCGATAGTTACTATTGTCAGAGAACAGAGACTGGGACTCGGCGGCAGCCCCCTGAAAGGGAGACCGGGTAGTCACACTGATGGGAACCACCTGGCTGGCTTTGGAGAAACCAGGAGGGCCGGAGAGGACAGGAGGGGGCGACGGAGAGTCACTGTCTGGGAGCTGGAGGGGGAGATGAGGGAGAGAGAGAGGGAGGGAGGAGAGAGGGAGGGAGGAGAGAGGGAGGGAGGAGAGAGGGAGGGAGAGGGAGGGAGGGAGGAGGAGGGAGGGAGGAGAGAGGGAGGAGGGAGAGAGAGGGGGAGAGGGAGGAGAGGGAGGAGGGAGAGAGGGAGGAGGGAGAGAGGGGAGGAGGGAGAGAGAGAGGGAGAGGAGAGAGAGAGGGAGGGAGAGAGAGGGAGAGAGAGAGGAGAGAGGGGGGGAGAGAGGAGAGGGAGGGAGGAGAGAGAGGAGAGGGAGGGAGGGAGAGAGAGAGGGAGGGAGAGGGAGGAGAGAGAGGGGGAGGGAGAGAGGAGGGAGAGAGAGGGGGAGAGAGAGAGGGGGAGAGAGGAGGGGAGAGAGAGAGAGGAGAGAGAGAGAGAGAGGGAGATGAGGGGAGAGAGAGGAGAGGGAGATGAGGGACGAGAGAGAGGAGAGGGAGATGAGGGACGAGAGAGAGGGAGGGAGGAGAGAGAGATGGAGAGAGAGAGAGAGAGAGAGAGGAGAGGGAGATGAGGGACGAGAGAGGGGAGGGAGATGAGGGAGGAGAGAGAGGAGAGGGAGATGAGGGAGAGAGAGAGGAGAGGGAGAGAGGGGGAGAGAGAGAGAGGGAGATGAGGGAGAGAGAGAGGAGAGGGAGATGAGGGAGAGAGAGAGAGAGGGAGGAGAGAGGGGAGGGAGAGAGAGAGAGGGAGGAGAGAGGGAGAGAGAGAGGAGGAGAGAGGGAGATGAGGGAGAGAGAGAGGAGAGGGAGATGAGGGATGAGAGAGAGAGAGAGAGGGAGGAGAGAGGGGAGGAGAGGGAGAGAGAGAGAGGGAGGAGAGAGAAGAGAGAGAGGGAGGAGAGAGAGGAGAGAGGAGAGAGGGAGGAGAGAGAGAGAGAGAGAGAGAGAGGAGAGAGAGAGAGAGAGAGAGAGAGAGAGAGAGGGAGAGGAGAGAGAGAGAGAGGAGAGAGAGAGAGGAGAGAGAGAGAGAGAGAGAGAGAGGAGAGAGAGAGGGAGGAGAGAGAGATAATAGAGAGAGGGATGAATAAAGGAAGAGATTAGTTGAATAAGAATAATAATAAGAAGAGAGGAGATAGATAATAATAATAAGAGATACTGAGAGATAATAATAATACTGAGGGATAATAATAATAATAATAATAATAATAATAATAATGAATAAAATAACACTGATTAGTTGAATAATAATAATAATAATAATAATAATAATAAACCAAATCAAACCAAAATATTTATTTATATAGCCCTTCGTACATCAGCTGATATCTCAAAGTGCTGTACAGAAATAGCCTAAAACCCCAAACAGCAAATAATAATAATAATAATAATAATAATAATAATAATACTGACCAATAATAATAATAATACTGACCATAATAATAATAATAATAATAATAATAATAATAATAATAATACTGACCAATGTGTAACAGCTTTTCAATCAAGATGTCTAGGAAGCAACAGATCGCTGCAGATTCCCATCTATCAAGTCTAAGGTCGAATAATAAAGACCATTTTCCCATTGCTTCTGAAAACTCTCCCATGTTCTCCATCTTACCAGGTTGTGACGTTCTGAGGAGTCCCCATGTTGTGTGTCCCTGCTCCTGGTGACCTCTGGCAGAGCGTCCCTGGGGCTGAAAGACAAAGCAGCCCTGTTAGAACAACCATGGTGTGGAGAGGATGACCAGAGATCAAATGACATCACCACCAGGATGTGGACACCTGCTCGTCCAACATCTCATTCCATCACCATGAGCATTAATATGGAGTTGGTCCCCTCTTCTCGCCAGTAGACAGAGAGAGTAACAGCCACGCCAGTAGAGAGAGAGAGAACAGCCACGCCAGATAACAGCCACGCCAGAGACGAGAGATAACAGCCACGCCAGTAGACGAGAGATAACAGACGCCAGTAGAGATAACAGCCACGCCAGTAGACGAGAGATAACAGCCACGCCAGTAGACGAGAGATAACAGCCACGCCAGTAGACGAGAGATAACAGCCACGCCAGTAGACAGAGAGATAACAGCCACGCCAGTAGACGAGAGATAACAGCCACGCCAGAGAGACGAGAGATAACAGCCACGCCAGTAGACGAGAGATACAGCCAGCCACGCCAGTAGACGCCGAGAGATAACAGCCACGCCAGTAGACGAGAGATAACAGCCACGCCAGTAGACGAGAGATAACAGCCACGCCAGTAGACGAGAGATAACAGCCACGCCAGTAGACGAGAGATAACAGCCACGCCAGTAGAGATAACAGCCACGCCAGTAGACGAGAGATAACAGCCACGCCAGTAGACGAGAGATAACAGCCACGCCAGTAGACGAGAGATAACAGCCACGCCAGTAGACGAGAGATAACAGCCACGCCAGTAGCCAGATAACAGCCACGCCAGTAGACGAGAGATAACAGCCACGCCAGTAGACGAGAGATAACAGCCACGCCAGTAGACGAGAGATAACAGCCACGCCAGTAGACGAGAGATAACAGCCACGCCAGTAGACGAGAGATAACAGCCACGCCAGTAGACGAGAGATAACAGCCACGCCAGTAGACGAGAGATAACAGCCACGCCAGTAGACGAGAGATAACAGCCACGCCACGCCAGTAGACGCCAGTAGACGAGAGATAACAGCCACGCCAGTAGACGAGAGATAACAGCAACAGCCACGCCAGTAGACGAGAGATAACAGCCACGCCAGTAGACGAGAGATACCAGCCACGCCAGTAGACGAGAGATACCAGCCACGCCAGTAGACGAGAGATAACAGCCACGCCAGTAGACGAGAGATAACAGCCACGCCAGTAGACGAGAGATAACAGCCACGCCAGTAGACGAGAGATAACAGCCACGCCAGTAGACGAGAGATAACAGCCACGCAGTAGACGAGAGATAACAGACGCCAGTAGAGATACACAGACGAGAGATAACCACGCCAGTAGACGAGAGATAACAGCCACGCCAGTAGACGAGAGATAACAGCCACGCCAGTAGACGAGAGATAACAGCCACGCCAGTAGAGCCACAGCTAACGCCAGTAGACCAGTACAGCCACGCCAGTAGACGAGAGATAACAGACGAGAGATAACAGCCACGCCAGTAGACGAGAGATAACAGCCACGCCAGTAGACGAGATAACAGCCACGCCAGTAGATAACAGCCACGCCAGATAACAGCCACGCCAGTAGACGAGAGATAACAGCCACAGCCAGATAACAGCCACGCCAGTAGAGAGATAACAGCCACGCCAGTAGACGAGAGATAACAGCCACGCCAGTAGACCAGTAGAGAGATAACAGCCACGTGGAGTAGACGCCAGAGATAACAGCCACGATAACAGCCACGCCAGTAGACGAGAGATAACAGCCACGCCAGTAGACGAGAGATAACAGCAACGCCAGTAGACGAGAGATAACAGCAACGCCAGTAGACGAGAGATAACAGCCACGCCAGTAGACGAGAGATAACAGCCACGCCAGTAGACGAGAGATAACAGCCACGCCAGTAGACGAGAGATAACAGCACGCCAGTAGACGAGAGATAGTACAGCCACGCCAGTAGACGAGAGATAACAGCCACGCCAGTAGACGATAACAGAGATAACAGCAACGCCAGTAGACGAGAGATAACAGCCACGCCAGTAGACGAGAGATAACAGCCACGCCAGTAGACGAGAGATAACAGCAACGCCAGTAGACGAGAGATAACAGCCACGCCAGTAGACGAGAGATAACAGCCACGCCAGTAGACGAGAGAGACAGAGAACAGCCACGCCAGTAGACGAGAGATAACAGCAACGCCAGTAGACGAGAGATAACAGCCACGCCAGTAGACGAGAGATAACAGCAACGCCAGTAGACGAGATAACAGAGATAACAGATAACAGCAACGCCCAGATAACAGCAACGCCAGACAGAGAGATAACAGCAACGCCAGTAGGAGATAACAGCCACGCCAGTACGAGAGATAACAGCAACGCCAGTAGACGAGAGATAACAGCCACGCCAGTAGACGAGAGATAACAGCAACGCCAGTAGACGAGAGATAACAGCCACCAGTAGACGAGAGATAACAGCCACGCCAGTAGACGAGAGATAACAGCCACGCCAGTAGACGAGAGATAACCGGTAGAGCATCGAGGAGGTTTGAAGGACATTAATTCCCGGGAACAGGATGAATTAAAATTCTACTTCTCATGTTAGTCATTGTTCTTTGTGTGAAAACATTTCAAATGGGGCCTTTAGAAAAGAAGCTGTGTGTAAAATTAGTTTGGGGAGTTAATGTCAGTGGATGGTTGTTATAAAGACTGATACACACTAATGTCAGTGGATGGTTGTTATAAAGACTGATACACACTAATGTCAGTGGATGGTTGTTATAAAGACTGATACACACTAATGTCAGTGGATGGTTTTTAAAGACTGATACACACTAATGTCAGTGGATGGTTTTTAAAGACTGATACACACTAATGTCAGTGGATGGTTGTTATAAAGACTGATACACACTAATGTCAGTGGATGGTTGTTATTATAAAGACTGGATACACACTAATGTCAGTGGATGGTTGTTAAAGACTGACACACACTAATGTCAGTGGATGGTTGTTTAAAGACTGATACACACTAATGTCAGTGGATGGTTGTTATAAAGACTGATACACACTAATGTCAGTGGATGGTTGTTATAAAGACTGATACACACTAATGTCAGTGGATGGTTGTTATAAAGACTGATACACACTAATGTCAGTGGATGGTTGTTATAAAGACTGATACACACTAATGTCAGTGGATGGTTGTTATAAAGACTGATACACACTAATGTCAGTGGATGGTTGTTATAAAGACTGATACACACTAATGTCAGTGGATGGTTGTTATAAAGACTGATACACACTAATGTCAGTGGATGGTTGTTATAAAGACTGATACACACTAATGTCAGTGGATGGTTGTTATAAAGACTGATACACACTAATGTCAGTGGATGGTTGTTATAAAGACTGATACACACTAATGTCAGTGGATGGTTGTTATAAAGACTGATACACACTAATGTCAGTGGATGGTTGTTATAAAGACTGATACACACTAATGTCAGTGGATGGTTGTTATAAAGACTGATACACACTAATGTCAGTGGATGGTTGTATAAAGACTGATACACACTAATGTCAGTGGATGGTTGTTATAAAGACTGATACACACTAATGTCAGTGGATGGTTGTTATAAAGACTGATACACACTAATGTCAGTGGATGGTTGTTAAAGACTGATACACACTAATGTCAGTGGATGGTTGTTAAAGACTGATACACACTAATGTCAGTGGATGGTTGTTATAAAGACTGATACACACTAATGTCAGTGGATGGTTGTTATAAAGACTGATACACACTAATGTCAGTGGATGGTTGTTATAAAGACTGATACACACTAATGTCAGTGGATGGTTGTTATAAAGACTGATACACACTAATGTCAGTGGATGGTTGTTATAAAGACTGATACACACTAATGTCAGTGGATGGTTGTTATAAAGACTGATACACACTAATGTCAGTGGATGGTTGTTATAAAGACTGATACACACTAATGTCAGTGGATGGTTGTTATAAAGACTGATACACACTAATGTCAGTGGATGGTTGTTATAAAGACTGATACACACTAATGTCAGTGGATGGTTGTTATAAAGACTGATTGATACACACTAATGTCAGTGGATGGTTGTTATAAAGACTGATACACACTAATGTCAGTGGATGGTTGTTATAAAGACTGATACACACTAATGTCAGTGGATGGTTGTTATAAAGACTGATACACACTAATGTCAGTGGATGGTTGTTATAAAGACTGATACACACTAATGTCAGTGGATGGTTGTTATAAAGACTGATACACACTAATGTCAGTGGATGGTTGTTAAAGACTGATACACACTAATGTCAGTGGATGGTTGTTATAAAGACTGATACACACTAATGTCAGTGGATGGTTGTTAAAGACTGATACACACTAATGTCAGTGGATGGTTGTTATAAAGACTGATACACACTAATGTCAGTGGATGGTTGTTATAAAGACTGATACACACTAATGTCAGTGGATGGTTGTTATAAAGACTGATACACACTAATGTCAGTGGATGGTTGTTATAAAGACTGATACACACTAATGTCAGTGGATGGTTGTTAAAGACTGATACACACTAATGTCAGTGGATGGTTGTTAAAGACTGATACACACTAATGTCAGTGGATGGTTGTTATAAAGACTGATACACACTAATGTCAGTGGATGGTTGTTATAAAGACTGATACACACTAATGTCAGTGGATGGTTGTTATAAAGACTGATACACACTAATGTCAGTGGATGGTTGTTATAAAGACTGATACACACTAATGTCAGTGGATGGTTGTTATAAAGACTGATACACACTAATGTCAGTGGATGGTTGTTATAAAGACTGATACACACTAATGTCAGTGGATGGTTGTTATAAAGACTGATACACACTAATGTCAGTGGATGGTTGTTAAAGACTGATTGATACACACTAATGTCAGTGGATGGTTGTTATAAAGACTGATACACACTAATGTCAGTGGATGGTTGTTATAAAGACTGATACACACTAATGTCAGTGGATGGTTGTTATAAAGACTGATACACACTAATGTCAGTGGATGGTTGTTATAAAGACTGATACACACTAATGTCAGTGGATGGTTGTTATAAAGACTGATACACACTAATGTCAGTGGATGGTTGTTATAAAGACTGATACACACTAATGTCAGTGGATGGTTGTTAAAGACTGATACACACTAATGTCAGTGGATGGTTGTTATAAAGACTGATACACACTAATGTCAGTGGATGGTTGTTATAAAGACTGACACACACTAATGTCAGTGGATGGTTGTTATAAAGACCGATACACACTAATGTCAGTGGATGGTTGTTATAAAGACTGATACACACAAACAGAGCGATGGGGCGTCATAGACCAGCGCCGTGCAACATTTTAGGTACTCGGAAGTGCTCGAGTGAAGTGTGTACGGACGGCCCTTTTACCTTGGAGGGTCACGGCTTGAGGAGAAGGGCGAGAGGCCAGTCACAGAGCCCAGGCCAACGTCACGTTCAGGTCCGTCCGGTGACACGTGTTCAGTGTCCAAGACGCCGCCGTTCGACGGCGGGCTCTTACTGTGCTCCGATAGACCATCGGTCGTCTTCCCCGTGGGGTGTAACGCTGGCCACACGTCTTGTCCGTGACTGTTGTTACTGTTGGATCTGTAGAGAAGAGGAGAGAGTGGGAAGGGGGGAAGAGGAGAGAGTGGGAAGGGGAAGGGGAAGGGGGTGAAGTGGGGGAAGAGAGCGAAGGGGGAGAAGAGTTATAAAGGGAAGGGGGGAAGAGAGCGAAAAGGGGGAAGAGAGCGGGGGGGAAGGGGGTGAATGGGGGAAGAGAGCGAAGGGGGAGAAGAGAGGGAAGGGGGAAACTAATGGAGTGGGGGTGTTATAAAGGGGGGAACTAATGTGAAGGGGGGAAGTTATAAAGAGGGAAGGCGGGGAAGAGGAAGGGGGGAAGGGGGGAGGGGGTGAAGTGGGGGAAGAGAGGGAAAGGGGGAAGGGAAGGAAAGAGGAAGGGGGTGAAGGGGGTGAAGGGGGAAGAGGAATGGGGGGATGGGGGTGAAGAGAGGGAATGGGGGATGGGGGAAAGAGAGGGAATGGGGGTGAAGAGGAAGGGGGTGAAGGGGGGAAGAGGGGGAAGGGGGTGAAGGGGGGAAGAGAGGGAAGGGGGGAAGAGGGTGAAGGGGGGTGTTATAAAGAGGGGGAACTAATGAAGGGGGGAAGAGAGGGAAGGGGGGAAGAGAGGGATGGGGGGAAGAGGGTGAAGGGGGGAAGAGGGTGAAGGGGGGAAGAGGGTGAAGGGGGGAAAAGGGTGAAGGGGGGAAGAGAGGGAAGGGGGAAAGAGAGGGAAGGGGGAAAGAGAGGGAAGGGGGAAAGAGAGGGAAGGGGGGAAAGAGAGGGAATGGGGGGAAGGGGGTGAAGGGGGAAAGAGGGGAAGGGGGAAAGAGAGGGAAGGGGGAAAGAGAGGGAAGGGGGGAAGGGGGTGAAGGGGGGAAAGAGAGGGAAGGGGGAAGAGAAGGGGGAAGAGGACAGGCTAATGTCAGGGAAGGGGGGAAGGGGAAGGGGGAAGGGGGAAGGGGGGTAAAGAGAGCGAAAGGGGGAAGGGGGTGAAGGGGGGAAGGGGGAAGGGGATGAAGGGGGAAGGGGGGAAAGAGAGGGAAGGGGGGAAAGAGAGGGAAGGGGGAAAGAGAGGGAAGGGGGAAGAGAGGGGGTGAAGGGGGAGAGAGCGAAGGGGGTGAAGGGGGAAGAGAGGGAAGGGGGTAAAGAGAGCGAAGGGGGAAAGAGAGCGAAGGGGGGAAGGGGGTGAAGGGGGGAAGGGGATGAAGGGGGGAAGGGGATGAAGAGGGGGAAGGGGATGAAGGGGATGAAGGGGGGAAGGGGATGAAGGGGGGAAGAGAGGGAAGGGGGAAAGAGAGCGAAGGGGGGGGAAAGAGAGGAAGGGGGAAGGGGATGAAGGGGGTGAAGGGGGTGAAGGGGGAAGGGGATGAAGGGGGGAAGGGGATGAAGAGGAAGGGGGTGAAGGGGGGAAGAGAGCGAAGGGGGTGAAGAGAGCGAAGGGGGTGAAGAGAGCGAAGGGGGTGAAGGGGGGAAGAGAGCGAAGGGGGTGAAGAGAGCGAAGGGGGTGAAAGAGAGCGAAGGGGGTGAAGAGAGCGAAGGGGGAGAAGAGAGGGAAGGGGGGAAAGAGGAAGGGGGTGAAGGGGGGGGAAGGGGGTGAAGGGGGTGGGGGAAGGGGGAAGAGGGGGAAGGGGATAGAGTGGGAAGAGGGGGGTGAAGGGGGTGAAGGGGGAAAGAGAGGGAAGAGGAAGGGGGGAAGAGGAAGGGGGGAAGAGAGCGAAGGGGGAAGAGAGCGAAGGGGGAAGAGAGCGAAGGGGGGAAGAGAGCGAAGGGGGGAAGAGAGCGAAGGGGGAAGAGAGCGAAGGGGGGAAGAGAGCGAAGGGGGAAGAGAGCGAAGGGGGGAAGAGAGCGAAGGGGGGAAGAGAGCGAAGGGGGGAAGAGAGCGAAGGGGGGGAAGAGAGCGAAGGGGGGGAAGAGAGTGAAGGGGGGGAAGGGGAGAGGGTGGGAAGAGAGCGAAGGGGGTGAAGGGGGGGAAGAGAGCGAAGGGGGGGAAGAGAGCGAAGGGGGTGAAGAGAGAAAGAAGGAATAGTGAGTAATTGGGGGGAAGAGAAGGGAGACGAATGTACCACGAGTCAATCTCAGCTCTTCAAAAGACATCAGTCAAGCGTCAGGTATCAAAATGGATCCCAGGATAGTGTTTACCTCTAAAGAGCTCTCAGCCTACCTCTGTAAAGGTTTAGAGCTCTCAGCCTACCTCTGTAAAGGTTTAGAGCTCTCAGCCTACCTCTGTAAAGGTTTAGAGCTCTCAGCCTACCTCTGTAAAGGTTTAGAGCTCTCAGCCTACCTCTGTAAAGGTTTAGAGCTCTCAGCCTACCTCTAAAGGTTTAGAGCTCTTAGCCTACCTCTGTAAAGGTTTAGAGCTCTTAGCCTACCTCTGTAAAGGTTTAGAGCTCTTAGCCTACCTCTGTAAAGGTTTAGAGCTCAGCCTACCTCTGTAAAGGTTTAGAGCTCTCAGCCTACCTCCTTAAAGGTTTAGAGCTCTCAGCCTACCTCCTTAAAGGTTTAGAGCTCTCAGCCTACCTCTGTAAAGGTTTAGAGCTCTCAGCCTACCTCTGTAAAGGTTTAGAGCTCTCAGCCTACCTCTGTAAAGGTTTAGAGCTCTCAGCCTACCTCTGTAAAGGTTTAGAGCTCTCAGCCTACCTCTGTAAAGGTTTAGAGCTCTCAGCCTACCTCTGTAAAGGTTTAGAGCTCTCAGCCTACCTCTGTAAAGGTTTAGAGCTCTCAGCCTACCTCTTGTAAAGGTTTAGAGCTCTCAGCCTACCTCTTGTAAAGGTTTAGAGCTCTCAGCCTACCTCTGTAAAGGTTTAGAGCTCTCAGCCTACCTCTGTAAAGGTTTAGAGCTCTCAGCCTACCTCTTTAAAGGTTTAGAGCTCTTAGCCTACCTCTTTAAAGGTTTAGAGCTCTTAGCCTACCTCTGCAAACAGCTGGGTTTAGAGCTCTTGGTCGTCTCCCCTCCTGAGGTCTGGGTGGTAAAGCTGGGGTTCTGGTACAGATCCTGTAACAGCCTCTGTTCATACTCTTGATGCTTCCCTGCCTGACAGACAACAGAGCGACACAAAGGATCATGTTAGAAAGATAAAACACCTGCTGTGAAGTCCAACACTACTACAATATTGGGACTCCATTTCAAATTCTCCTAGTTCATCCCATCTACTCGTCTCCTTCTCAAGCATTATTGGAGGAGAAGGTCCCAGGTCCCTCAAACCATTCCACAATGTGTTTTGAGAAGGAGGTAGGAGATAGCAGGGTGAGGATCGGAGGAAAGATGAATTGAGAAAGAGCCTTTCCTGAGTATTGAAATTGGTCATCTTACCTGCATCTCCTCTTTAGTGAAGCTGGCCGCATCGTCCCCCAGCTCGTGTAGATACATGCAGTCAGGTTTGGGACACCCCATGCTCTTCAGAAAGTAGCTGCAGTATTTCGTCGTCCCTAAAGAAGCCTGCAGAACACAACGACAGCTCGTTAGCTGCAGTATTTTCGTCGTCCCTAAAGAAGCCTGTAGAACACAACGACAGTTCGTTAGCTGCAGTATTTTCGTCGTCCCTAAAGAAGCCTGTAGAACACAACGACAGTTCGTTAGCTGCAGTATTTCGCCGTCCCTAAAGAAGCCTGTAGAACACAACGACAGCTCGTTAGCTGCAGTATTTCGTCGTCCCTAAAGAAGCCTGTAGAACACAACGACAGCTCGTTAGCTGCAGTATTTCGCCGTCCCTAAAGAAGCCTGTAGAACACAACGACAGCTCGTTAGCTGCAGTATTTCGTCGTCCCTAAAGAAGCCTGCAGAACACAACGACAGCTCGTTAGCTGCAGTATTTTCGTCGTCCCTAAAGAAGCCTGTAGAACACAACGACAGTTCGTTAGGTCAAACTATGCACGAGATATCCACATGTACAACACGCTTGGCAATAATTCCCCAAGACAGGGACCTTGATTGAACGAGTAGAAAAGGGAACACGCCTTCATTTAGTCGAGAAAGTTCAAGTTAAACCCCTTTTCAAACCAAGATGAAAAGTCGCTTGCGCCTCAGGATAAACCTCTCCTCTTACCTGCTTTGGCAGCATTCAATCATGGACACTCTATTGTTGTTGTCTGACATCAAACTTGTCATTATGAAAAAGTATAAACACAAATGGCACGACGACGTCTCGGGACAGCCTGGCCCAACACGTCTGGGCGTGACGTCTCGCCAGTCTGGCATAAACCAACAATGCTACACAATCTTTTTTTTCGCACCCAAATAGAAAATCGGTTTTAAAAATGTATTCAGGATATGACAACTAAAATCAACTTTTATAGACAATGTTTTTGGTTCTCTGGTTAGCTAGCTATCCAGATGGCTAGCCAGCTCATATAATTACCAGAACATATCTGACAACACTTTTTATTCACCATGACAACGATACCAACAACAGGGTCAAAGTTGAACGTCTCTTCCTCCTTGCCGGCTAAGCAGTGGCTATATTAAAAAGGGGAATGCCGACAAGAAAGAGGTCAAAATACATTTTTAAAATGGGGCTGTTTTAAAAAGATTTAAAAACATCACACAATTGTTATTACAGCCAACACACAATAAATCCTGTGTGAAAGGTGTAGAAATTCACATCAGAGAAGCGGACATTTCAAACGTTAATCTAATACAGAGATGCTTATTGTTTTGTCCTGTGCCCAGACTAGAGATGCTTATTGTTCTGTCCTGTGCCCAGACTAGAGATGCTTATTGTTTTGTCCTGTGCCCAGACTAGAGATGCTTATTGTTCTGTCCTGTGCCCAGACTAGAGATGCTTATTGTTCTGTCCTGTGCCCAGACTAGAGATGCTTATTGTTTTGTCCTGTGCCCAGACTAGAGATGCTTATTGTGTTGTCCTGTGCCCAGACTAGAGATGCTTATTGTTCTGTCCTGTGCCCAGACTAGAGATGCTTATTGTTCTGTCCTGTGCCCAGACTAGAGATGCTTATTGTTCTGTCCTGTGCCCAGACTAGAGATGCTTATTGTTCTGTCCTGTGCCCAGACTAGAGATGCTTATTGTTCTGTCCTGTGCCCAGACTAGAGATGCTTATTGTTTGGTCCTGTGCCCAGACTAGAGATGCTTATTGTTCTGTCCTGTGCCCAGACTAGAGATGCTTATTGTTCTGTCCTGTGCCCAGACTAGAGATGCTTATTGTTCTGTCCTGTGCCCAGACTAGAGATGCTTATTGTTTGGTCCTGTGCCCAGACTAGAGATGCTTATTGTGTCTGTCCTGTGCCCAGACTAGAGATGCTTATTGTTCTGTCCTGTGCCCAGACTAGAGATGCTTATTGTGTTGTCCTGTGCCCAGACTAGAGATGCTTATTGTTTGGTCCTGTGCCCAGACTAGGATGCTTATTGTTTGGTCCTGTGCCCAGACTAGAGATGCTTATTGTTCTGTCCTGTGCCCAGACTAGAGATGCTTATTGTTCTGTCCTGTGCCCAGACTAGAGATGCTTATTGTTCTGTCCTGTGCCCAGACTAGAGATGCTTATTGTTTGGTCCTGTGCCCAGACTAGAGATGCTTATTGTTTGTCCTGTGCCCAGACTAGAGATGCTTATGTTTGGTCCTGTGCCCAGACTAGAGATGCTTATGGTTTGGTCCTGTGCCCAGACTAGAGATGCTTATCGTTCTGTCCTGTGCCCAGACTAGAGATGCTTATTGTTCTGTCCTGTGCCCAGACTAGAGATGCTTATTGTTCTGTCCTGTGCCCAGACTAGAGATGCTTATTGTTTGGTCCTGTGCCCAGACTAGAGATGCTTATTGTTTGGTCCTGTGCCCAGACTAGAGATGCTTATTGTTTGGTCCTGTGCCCAGACTAGAGATGCTTATTGTTCTGTCCTGTGCCCAGACTAGAGATGCTTATTGTTCTGTCCTGTGCCCAGACTAGAGATGCTTATTGTTTGGTCCTGTGCCCAGACTAGAGATGCTTATTGTTCTGTCCTGTGCCCAGACTAGAGATGCTTATTGTTTGGTCCTGTGCCCAGACTAGAGATGCTTATTGTTCTGTCCTGTGCCCAGACTAGAGATGCTTATTGTTTGGTCCTGTGCCCAGACTAGAGATGCTTATTGTTCTGTCCTGTGCCCAGACTAGAGATGCTTATTGTTCTGTCCTGTGCCCAGACTAGAGATGCTTATTGTTCTGTCCTGTGCCCAGACTAGAGATGCTTATTGTTTGGTCCTGTGCCCAGACTAGAGATGCTTATTGTTTGGTCCTGTGCCCAGACTAGAGATGCTTATTGTTCTGTCCTGTGCCCAGACTAGAGATGCTTATTGTTTGGTCCTGTGCCCAGACTAGAGATGCTTATTGTTCTGTCCTGTGCCCAGACTAGAGATGCTTATTGTTTGGTCCTGTGCCCAGACTAGAGATGCTTATTGTTTGGTCCTGTGACCAGACTAGAGATGCATATTGTTCTGTCCTGTGCCCAGACTAGAGATGCTTATGGTTTGGTCCTGTGCCCAGACTAGAGATGCTTATTGTGTTGTCCTGTGCCCAGACTAGAGATGCTTATGGTTTGGTCCTGTGCCCAGACTAGAGATGCTTATTGTTTGGTCCTGTGCCCAGACTAGAGATGCTTATTGTTCTGTCCTGTGCCCAGACTAGAGATGCTTATTGTTTGGTCCTGTGCCCAGACTAGAGATGCTTATTGTTCTGTCCTGTGCCCAGACTAGAGATGCGTATTGTTTGGTCCTGTGCCCAGACTAGAGATGCTTATTGTTCTGTCCTGTGCCCAGACTAGAGATGCTTATGGTTTGGTCCTGTGCCCAGACTAGAGATGCTTATTGTTTGGTCCTGTGCCCAGACTAGAGATGCTTATTGTTCTGTCCTGTGCCCAGACTAGAGATGCTTATGGTTTGGTCCTGTGCCCAGACTAGAGATGCTTATTGTGTTGTCCTGTGCCCAGACTAGAGATGCTTATGGTTTGGTCCTGTGCCCAGACTAGAGATGCTTATTGTTTGGTCCTGTGCCCAGACTAGAGATGCTTATTGTTCTGTCCTGTGCCCAGACTAGAGATGCTTATTGTTTGGTCCTGTGCCCAGACTAGAGATGCTTATTGTTCTGTCCTGTGCCCAGACTAGAGATGCGTATTGTTTGGTCCTGTGCCCAGACTAGAGATGCTTATTGTTTGGTCCTGTGCCCAGACTAGAGATGCTTATTGTTTGGTCCTGTGCCCAGACTAGAGATGCTTATTGTTCTGTCCTGTGCCCAGACTAGAGATGCTTATTGTTCTGTCCTGTGCCCAGACTAGTGATGCTTATTGTGTTGTCCTGTGCCCAGACTAGAGATGCTTATGGTTTGGTCCTGTGCCCAGACTAGAGATGCTTATTGACTAGATGTACATACCGTGGTATATTTTCCCAAACTTACCTTCAGTGTTCTGCCGTCTACTACCAGGTTGTTGACACACTGTATTGCTCTGAGGGCGTCTTCTGAGCGGATGTAAGTGACATAGGCACTGGCACTGGGACCCTTGGGGGACAAGACCAAGACAATCAATGGACTAATCAATGTGTTAATCAATCAATGTACTTTATGTATTTTCATTGTACTGGTGTTATGACTGTATGTTGTGTTAGTAATACATTTCTAATGCACTCCATCGACCAACCAAACGGCATCAATTTAAACTACAACATTACTGTCAATCATCCTCGCCCACAGGAAGTTCCCGCCCCCTCATACCTGCGAGCCGGCGTATGAGGTGCTGTTGTTGATGACTACTTTATGGACCTTCCCGAACTTCACAAAATACTCGGGTCTCTTTAGAATCTGGGACGGACAGAGGAAAACAGAGGGGCTGTTGGGAAATGTAGTTTAGTCTACACATCAAAACATAACTGTTATAATCATGTTACAACAGTCAATTACGCTCCAAAACTGTTACAATAAGACAGTCAGAACGAGAACAGATTAACAATCTATAAACATTCCAGCGCGTCATGCCGACGCAGGGGCGTGTCACGTCGACGTCATGCCGACGCAGGGGCGTGGCACGTCGGCTTCTTGCCGACGCAGGGGGCGTGGCACGTCGGCTTCTAGCAGACGGGGGGGGCGTGTCACGTCGACGGCATGCCGACGCAGGGGGCGTGGCACGTCGACGTCATGCCGACGCAGGGGCGTGGCACGTCGACGTCATGCCGACGCAGGGGCGTGGCACGTCGACGTCATGCCGACGCAGGGGCGTGGCACATCGACGTCATGCCGACGCAGGGGGTGTGTTATTCTGTAACAGTGGCGTGTTAAATTAATTTTCTATCTGGAATCACAGTCAACTGGACAGGTGAATGACACTGCAGGAGGGTGTTGCATAATTCATCTTGACATCATCAGCAGGGACGAGGGAGAAATCTGTCAGGGGCCCAATCAATACGTAAAAACTAGTGAGAATTGACAGATCAGTCTCTTCATTTCTGAAAGGTGATAGAAGAGCCGTAACGACCCCTGTTCCTACGTCGTTCTGTTAACCCCTTCAACAAGGCAGTTAACCCTGTTCCTAGACCCCTGTTCCTAGACCAGTTAACCCACTGTTCCTAGACCAGTTAACCCACTGTTCCTAGACCAGTTAACCCACTGTTCCTAGACCAGTTAACCCAGTTAACCCACTGTTCCTAGACCAGTTAACCCACTGTTCCTAGACCAGTTAACCCACTGTTCCTAGACCAGTTAAACCCACTGTTCCTAGACCAGTTAACCCCCTGTTCCTAGACCAGTTAACCCACTGTTCCTAGGCAGTTATTGTAAATAAGAATTTGTTCTTCAACTGACTTGCCAAGTTAAATAAATTGCAGCGTAGTGAAGGTTTCTGATCGTAGTGAGGAGGTTTCTAGTGAGGAGGGTTCTGATCTGTAGTGAGGAGGTTTCTGATCCGTAGTGAGGAGGTTTCTGATCCGTAGTGAGGAGGTTTCTGATCCGCAGCGAGGAGGTTTCTGATCCGTAGCGAGGAGGTTTCTGATCCGCAGCGAGAAGGTTTCTGATCCGTAGTGAGGAGGTTTCTGATCCGTAGCGAGGAGGTTTCTGATCCGTAGAGAGGAGGTTTCTGATCCGTAGCGAGGAGGTTTCTGTGGAAGGAGCCCAGGGTAGTGAGAGGGGTAAAAGAGGAAAGTGGTTCGTTGTGTTGGTGGTTTCTGTGGCCCGAGCCGCTGGGCGACGATAGTTTTGACATTCTGGTCACTCTCCGTCCACTTCGACCAGAGCTCAAGACATCTCTTTGCAGCCTTTGTTTGACCAATGCTCCCTCCCTCCCTCCTCTCTCTGTCTCTCCCTTAAAGACTGAGTGAAACCATTGCCAGTAGCAGCTGTGTGATAATCAAACACCACTATATCAGGCCAGACAGAAACAACGAGGACAGACATGGGGAAACTGTTGCCGGTCGTATCCGTGGAAACAGCAGAGTGAGCAGACGGGGTTAAACCGTGAGAGGATATGACATCAGAAAGGTGTTATCATGTCCAATTCCAACAGCATTGTAAACTCAGTGTCTTCCTGACACTTCCAATTCCAACAGCATTGTAAACTCAGTGTCTTCCTGACACTTCATGTCCAATTCCAACAGCATTGTAAACTCAGTATCTTCCTGACACTTCATGTCCAATTCCAACAGCATTGTAAACTCAGTGTCTTCCTGACACTTCCAATTCCAACAGCATTGTAAACTCAGTATCTTCCTGACACTTCCAATTCCAACAGCATTGTAAACTCAGTGTCTTCCTGACACTTCCAATTCCAACAGCATTGTAAACTCAGTGTCTTCCTGACACTTCATGTCCAATTCCAACAGCATTGTAAACTCAGTGTCTTCCTGACACTTCCAATTCCAACAGCATTGTAAACTCAGTGTCTTCCTGACACTTCCAATTCCAACAGCATTGTAAACTCAGTGTCTTCCTGACACTTCATGTCCAATTCCAACAGCATTGTAAACTCAGTGTCTTCCTGACACTTCCAATTCCAACAGCATTGTAAACTCAGTGTCTTCCTGACACTTCATGTCCAATTCCAACAGCATTGTAAACTCAGTATCTTCCTGACACTTCCAATTCCAACAGCATTGTAAACTCAGTGTCTTCCTGACACTTCATGTCCAATTCCAACAGCATTGTAAACTCAGTATCTTCCTGACACTTCATGTCCAATTCCAACAGCATTGTAAACTCAGTGTCTTCCTGACACTTCCAATTCCAACAGCATTGTAAACTCAGTATCTTCCTGACACTTCCAATTCCAACAGCATTGTAAACTCAGTATCTTCCTGACACTTCATGTCCAATTCCAACAGCATTGTAAACTCAGTATCTTCCTGACACTTCCAATTCCAACAGCATTGTAAACTCAGTGTCTTCCTGACACTTCATGTCCAATTCCAACAGCATTGTAAACTCAGTATCTTCCTGACACTTCCAATTCCAACAGCATTGTAAACTCAGTGTCTTCCTGACACTTCCAATTCCAACAGCATTGTAAACTCAGTATCTTCCTGACACTTCCAATTCCAACAGCATTGTAAACTCAGTGTCTTCCTGACACTTCCAATTCCAACAGCATTGTAAACTCAGTGTCTTCCTGACACTTCATGTCCAATTCCAACAGCATTGTAAACTCAGTATCTTCCTGACACTTCCAATTCCAACAGCATTGTAAACTCAGTATCTTCCTGACACTTCCAATTCCAACAGCATTGTAAACTCAGTATCTTCCTGACACTTCATAGACGTAAACAGTTTTATTGTTCTGTGAACAGATGAATCTTCCTGTCCTGTCCATTTCCAACAGGGTTGTTGCTATGACGATCATACAGCATTGACCACTTCGTTGTTGTTGTCCAGCATTTAAACTCAGTGTTCTTGTTGTTGTTTCATGTGGGGAATTAGCAAACAGAAACTCAGATGCCTAGAAGCCAAATAGACCAAACAGCATTGTAAACCAGATTCCTGACAAACCAGATTCCCAGACAAACCAGATTCCAGACAAACCAGATTCCAGACAAACCAGATTCCATCTTCCTGACAAACCAGATTCCAGACAAAACAGTATCTTCCTGACAAACATTGTTCTGTGCTGACACTTATGTTGTTGTTGTTGTTGTTGTGGTGTGGGAAATTTTTCCAGATTCCCGACAAACCAGATTCCAGACAAACCAGATTCCAGACAAACCAGATTCCAGACCCTCCCCTAGAGATTTTAGACGAGGTATTTTATTCTTGTGTTGTTGGGTTCACTAAAACCCTCCTGTTGTACATTATACTACAGAGGAAACTGCTCCAGCTTTCTGTTAATTAAGCTTTTCACAACACTGAATAAATCACCAACTGGTGTGATTCTACATGAGGTTTAGTGATGAAATATTCCTGGGTCCCAGTGGGGATACAAAGCATATTACCCACAAGCCTTACTTTAAATCAAATTGGATTTTTCACATGCGCGGAATACAACCTTACACTGAAATGCTTACTTACGAGTCCCGAACCAACAATGCAGTTTAAAAAAAATACAGATAAGAATAATAAATAAATGTAACAAGTAATTAAAGAGCAGCAGTAAAATAACAATAGTGAGACTATATACAGGGGGAACCGGTACAGAGTCAATGTGCCGGGGCACCGGTTAGTTGAGGTAGTATGTACATGTAGGTAGAGATATTAAAGTGACTATGCATAGATGACAACAACAGAGGGTAGCATCGGTGTAAAAAGAGGGGGGATGTCAATAGTCTGGGTTGTCATTGAATTACTTTCCATTATAAACTGGCTTCACCCTATAATCTCATCCTCTGGATATTATATCACACTCCACTGCCTCCAGAGTTACAGAGCTGACTGAGTCAACCTCTCTCCCTCTCCCTCCCTCCCTCTCGATCATTCTCTCTCGCTCCTTCTCTAGCTCCCTCTCGCTCCTTCTCTAGCTCCCTCTCGCTCCTTCTCTCCCTCTCTCGCTCCCCTCTCTCTCGCTCCCTCCCTCTCTCTCTTCCTCTCTCTCTCCCTCGCTCCCTCCTCTCTCGCTATCCCCCTCCCTCCTCCCTCCTTCTCTCTCCTTCCCTCCCTTCTCTCCCTCCCTCCCTCTTCTCTCCCTCTTGCTCCTTCTCTCCCTCTTGCTCCTTCTCTCTCCTCTTGCTCCTTCTCTCCCTCCCTCCCTCTCGCTCCTTCTCTCTCTCCCTCCCCGCTCCTTCTCTCCCCTCCCTCCCGCTCCTTCCTCTCCCTCCCCTCCCTCCCGCTCCTCTCCTCCCTCTCGCTCCTTCCCTCCCTCCCTCCCTCCCGCTCCCTTCCCTCCCTCCCTCGCTCCTTCTCTCCCCTCTCCCTCCCCCCTCCCCTCTCTCCCTCCCTCCCCTCCCTCCCTCTCTCCCTCCCCCTCCCTCCCTGCCTCCTCCTCCTCCCTCCCTCCTCTCTCCCTCCCTCCCTCTCACTCATTAAGTGAATTTACAGGAAGCAGGGAAGGAAGGATAATCTCACATCAGTCTTGCTGACCTCCTCTCTAAATATTCCCTCTGTGTTGTTTTTAGGAGTGTTCTCTCAGATCTCCGGGTGTGTCTCTGTGTTCCTACCTCTCCTCCCAGCCTCCTGACAGTCCCACTAGAAACACCAGGTTTCTCTCACCTCCCCGCTGGCTCAGGTGCTTCCTGTTTTCTGTCGTCTTCTGTTTCTTCTCCACCTGTTTGGCCTTCTTCTCATTCTTCCCTCCTCTGCAGCTCCTCCCTGCTCCAGGGGGTTGTAGACCGCTGGGTTCTCTCTCCTCTCCCCCTGTACCCTCCCTGAGGCCTCTGGGTAAGGCTGTTCCCTCCCTCCCACCTCCCTCCCCTCTGGGTAAGGCTGTTACCTCCAGGAGACTCAGGGAAGTGAATTCCTCAGGAAGGCAGGGAAGGACAGGAAGGATAATCTCACATCAGTCATTGATGACCGCTGGGTTCTCTGAATAAATATTCCCTCTGTGTTGTTTTTAGAGTGTTATTCTCAGATCTCCGGGTGTTCTCTGTGTTCCTACCTCGGGGGGTTGCCAGCCTCTGTGACAGTCCCACTAGAACACCAGGTTTCTCTGCACCTCCCTAAGGCTGGCCAGGTGCTTCCTGTTTTCACTGAGGCCTCTGGGTAAGGCTGTTACAGAGACAGGAGAGAGGGGCCTTCTTCTCCCTTAGTCCTCTGTAAGCTCCTGTTAAAGAGACAGGAGAGAGGGGTTTCTCCACCGCTGAGGCCTCTGGGTAAGGCTGTTCAGAGACAGGGGGGGTTGTACACCGCTGAGTCCTCTGGGTAAGGCTGTTACAGAGACAGGAGAGAAAGGGGTCTGTACACCGCTGAGGCCTCTGGGTAAGGCTGTTACAGAGACAGGAGAGAGGGGTTTGTACACCGCTGAGGCCTCTGGGTAAGGCTGTTACAGAGACAGGGAGAGAGGGGGTTTGTAGACCGCTGAGGCCTCTGGGTAAGGCTGTTACAGAGACAGGAGAGAGAGGGGTCTGTACACCGCTGAGGCCTCTGGGTAAGGCTGTTAGAGAGACAGGAGAGAGAGGGGTTTGTTAGATAAAAGGACAGGGATTTGTACACCTCTGTAAAGCTGTAGGCAGAGAGGCAGCACGTTACACCACCCCGAACTTTCCCAAGATTCCCCCTGTTGTTCCCAGAGCAGGCTATTCCCCAGTTTCCTGTTGTTCCCAGAGCAGGCTATTCCCCAGTTTCCTGTTGTTCCCAGAGCAGGCTATTCCCCAGTTTCCTGTTGTTCCCAGAGCAGGCTATTCCCCAGTTTCCTGTTGTTCCCAGAGCAGGCTATTCCCCAGTTTCCTGTTGTTCCCAGAGCAGGCTATTCCCCAGTTTCCTGTTGTTCCCAGAGCAGGCTATTCCCCAGTTTCCTGTTGTTCCCAGAGCAGCTATTCCCCAGTTTCCTGTTGTTCCCAGAGCAGGCTATTCCCCAGTTTCCTGTTGTTCCCAGAGCAGGCTATTCCCCAGTTTCCTGTTGTTCCCAGAGCAGGCTATTCCCCAGTTTCCTGTTGTTCCCAGAGCAGGCTATTCCCCAGTTTCCTGTTGTTCCCAGAGCAGGCTATTCCCCAGTTTCCTGTTGTTCCCAGAGCAGGCTATTCCCCAGTTTCCTGTTGTTCCCAGAGCAGGCTATTCCCCAGTTTCCTGTTGTTCCCAGAGCAGGCTATTCCCCAGTTTCCTGTTGTTCCCAGAGCAGGCTATTCCCCAGTTTCCTGTTGTTCCCAGAGCAGGCTATTCCCCAGTTTCCTGTTGTTCCCAGAGCAGGCTATTCCCCAGTTTCCTGTTGTTCCCAGAGCAGGCTATTCCCCAGTTTCCTGTTGTTCCCAGAGCAGGCTATTCCCCAGTTTCCTGTTGTTCCCAGAGCAGGCTATTCCCCAGTTTCCTGTTGTTCCCAGAGCAGGCTATTCCCCAGTTTCCTGTTGTTCCCAGAGCAGGCTATTCCCCAGTTTCCTGTTGTTCCCAGAGCAGGCTATTCCCCAGTTTCCTGTTGTTCCCAGAGCAGGCTATTCCCCAGTTTCCTGTTGTTCCCAGAGCAGGCTATTCCCCAGTTTCCTGTTGTTCCCAGAGCAGGCTATTCCCCAGTTTCCTGTTGTTCCCAGAGCAGGCTATTCCCCAGTTTCCTGTTGTTCCCAGAGCAGGCTATTCCCCAGTTTCCTGTTGTTCCCAGAGCAGGCTATTCCCCAGTTTCCTGTTGTTCCCAGAGCAGGCTATTCCCCAGTTTCCTGTTGTTCCCAGAGCAGGCTATTCCCCAGTTTCCTGTTGTTCCCAGAGCAGGCTATTCCCCAGTTTCCTGTTGTTCCCAGAGCAGGCTATTCCCCAGTTTCCTGTTGTTCCCAGAGCAGGCTATTCCCCAGTTTCCTGTTGTTCCCAGAGCAGGCTATTCCCCAGTTTCCTGTTGTTCCCAGAGCAGGCTATTCCCCAGTTTCCTGTTGTTCCCAGAGCAGGCTGTTCCCGACATCGCCTTTTTTTCTTTAAACGATTGTTTTATGTCAGATGCTACATTTTTGGCCAGTTGCAATTGTAAGTAATTTTTTAAAATTAATTAAATTTAAATAAATCATTTAAAAATCATTTAATTTAATTTAATTTTAAAAACAACCATATATTTTTCTATTGTGAAAGATGCTGTGAAGCCTCATAGCCAGTTAAGTTCTTTGAAAAAGACCTAATAAAACAAGGTAGCTATAATTTTCAGCACCAGGCGCTGTCCACCCATTGATTGCGCTGCGGTTACAGAGTTCACGTTTCAGCACCACTGAAACGGTCCGCTGGCCTGTTTTATTAGCTGGTCGTCTCCTGTATTCTCTCTCCTCACGAAGGAAGTTAAAACGTAACTTCTGCATTATTTTAGGCAACTTCCTTCTTAGAAAATTACATTTGGCACTTTTTGAATCTCGGGTCTGAGATTTTTAAATTATATATATATATTTTTTTTTAAGTGAAACAAATATTAAATAATTTGGGGCTTCGGGGACCAAATAATATTACCTGCAGGTCAGATTTGGCCCGCGGACCACCAGTTGGGGAATCCTAGGGTAGGGGGTAGACTAGGGTAGGATACAGGGTAGGGGGTAAACGAGGGTTTAGGGTAGGATATGAAGTAGGGTTAGACCAGGGTTTAGGGTAGGGGTTAGACTAGGGGTAGGGTAGGATATGAGCGTAGGGGTTAGACTAGGGTAAGGTATAGGGTAGGATATGAGGTAGAGTTTAGAGTAGGGGGAGGATATGGAGTAGGGTTTAGGGTAGGATATGGGGTAGGGTTAGACTAGGGTAGGGTTTAGGGTAGGATATGGGTAGACTAGGGTAGGGGTAGACTAGGGTAGGGTTTAGGGTAGGATATGGGGTAGGGGTTAGACTAGGGTAGGTTTAGGGTAGGGTATGAGGTAGGGGGTTAGACTAGGGCAGGGTTTAGGGTAGGATATGGGGTAGACCAGGGTAGACTAGGGTAGGACCTTTCTGCATGCAGGGCAGAGGGTAGACTAGGGTAGGGTTTAGGGTAGGATATGGGGTAGGGGTACACTAGGGTAGCCTACCTTTCTGCAGGCAGGGCAGAGGCCAGGGTTTAGGGTAGGATATGGGTAGACCAGGGTAGATATTTAGGGTAGGCCAGGGTTTATAGGAAATGGGGTAGGGGTAGACTAGGGTAGCCTACCTTTCTGCAGGCGGGGGCAGAGGGTAGACCAGGGTAGATATTTAGGGTAGGATATGGAGGTTAGACCAGGGTAGCCTACCTTTCTGCAGGCAGGGCAGAGGGTAGACCAGGGTAGATATTTAGGGTAGGATATGGAGTAGACCAGGGTAGCCTACCTTTCTGCAGGCACGGGGTAGAGGGTAGACCAGGGTAGATATTTAGGGTAGGATATGGAGTAGACCAGGGTAGCCTACCTTTCTGCAGGCAGGGCAGAGGGTAGACCAGGGTAGATATTTAGGGGTAGGATATGGAGTAGACCAGGGTAGCCTACCTTTCTGCAGGCAGGGCAGAGGGTAGACCAGGGTAGCCTACCTTTCTGCAGGCGGGGCAGAGGGTAGACCAGGGTAGATATTTAGGGTAGGATATGGAGTAGACCAGGGTAGCCTACCTTTCTGCAGGCGGGGCAGAGGGTAGACCAGGGTAGATATTTAGGGTAGGATATGGAGTAGACCAGGGTAGCCTACCTTTCTGCAGGCGGGGCAGAGGGTAGACCAGGGTAGATATTTAGGGTAGGATATGGAGTAGACCAGGGTAGCCTACCTTTCTGCAGGCGGGGCAGAGGGTAGACCAGGGTAGATATTTAGGGTAGGATATGGAGTAGACCAGGGTAGCCTACCTTTCTGCAGGCGGGGCAGAGGGTAGACCAGGGTAGATATTTAGGGTAGGATATGGAGTAGACCAGGGTAGCCTACCTTTCTGCAGGCGGGGCAGAGGGTAGACCAGGGTAGATATTTAGGGTAGGATATGGAGTAGACCAGGGTAGCCTACCTTTCTGCAGGCGGGGCAGAGGGTAGACCAGGGTAGATATTTAGGGTAGGATATGGAGTAGACCAGGGTAGCCTACCTTTCTGCAGGCAGGGCAGAGGGTAGACCAGGGTAGATATTTAGGGTAGGATATGGAGTAGACCAGGGTAGCCTACCTTTCTGCAGGCAGGGCAGAGGGTAGACCAGGGTAGATATTTAGGGTAGGATATGGAGTAGACCAGGGTAGCCTACCTTTCTGCAGGCGGGGCAGAGGGTAGACCAGGGTAGATATTTAGGGTAGGATATGGAGTAGACCAGGGTAGCCTACCTTTCTGCAGGCGGGGCAGAGGGTAGACCAGGGTAGATATTTAGGGTAGGATATGGAGTAGACCAGGGTAGCCTACCTTTCTGCAGGCGGGGCAGAGGGTAGACCAGGGTAGCCTACCTTTCTGCAGGCGGGGCAGAGGGTAGACCAGGGTAGATATTTAGGGTAGGATATGGAGTAGACCAGGGTAGCCTACCTTTCTGCAGGCAGGGCAGAGGGTAGACCAGGGTAGATATTTAGGGTAGGATATGGAGTAGACCAGGGTAGCCTACCTTTCTGCAGGCAGGGCAGAGGGTAGACCAGGGTAGATATTTAGGGTAGGATATGGAGTAGACCAGGGTAGCCTACCTTTCTGCAGGCGGGGCAGAGGGTAGACCAGGGTAGATATTTAGGGTAGGATATGGAGTAGACCAGGGTAGCCTACCTTTCTGCAGGCGGGGCAGAGGGTAGACCAGGGTAGATATTTAGGGTAGGATATGGAGTAGACCAGGGTAGCCTACCTTTCTGCAGGCGGGGCAGAGGGTAGACCAGGGTAGATATTTAGGGTAGGATATGGAGTAGACCAGGGTAGCCTACCTTTCTGCAGGCGGGGCAGAGGGTAGACCAGGGTAGATATTTAGGGTAGGATATGGAGTAGACCAGGGTAGCCTACCTTTCTGCAGGCGGGGCAGAGGGTAGACCAGGGTAGATATTTAGGGTAGGATATGGAGTAGACCAGGGTAGCCTACCTTTCTGCAGGCGGGGCAGAGGGTAGACCAGGGTAGATATTTAGGGTAGGATATGGAGTAGACCAGGGTAGCCTACCTTTCTGCAGGCGGGGCAGAGGGTAGACCAGGGTAGATATTTAGGGTAGGATATGGAGTAGACCAGGGTAGCCTACCTTTCTGCAGGCGGGGCAGAGGGTAGACCAGGGTAGATATTTAGGGTAGGATATGGAGTAGACCAGGGTAGCCTACCTTTCTGCAGGCGGGGCAGAGGGTAGACCAGGGTAGATATTTAGGGTAGGATATGGAGTAGACCAGGGTAGCCTACCTTTCTGCAGGCGGGGCAGAGGGTAGACCAGGGTAGATATTTAGGGTAGGATATGGAGTAGACCAGGGTAGCCTACCTTTCTGCAGGCGGGGCAGAGGGTAGACCAGGGTAGATATTTAGGGTAGGATATGGAGTAGACCAGGGTAGCCTACCTTTCTGCAGGCGGGGCAGAGGGTAGACCAGGGTAGATATTTAGGGTAGGATATGGAGTAGACCAGGGTAGCCTACCTTTCTGCAGGCGGGGCAGAGGGTAGACCAGGGTAGATATTTAGGGTAGGATATGGAGTAGACCAGGGTAGCCTACCTTTCTGCAGGCGGGGCAGAGGGTAGACCAGGGTAGATATTTAGGGTAGGATATGGAGTAGACCAGGGTAGCCTACCTTTCTGCAGGCGGGGCAGAGGGTAGACCAGGGTAGATATTTAGGGTAGGATATGGAGTAGACCAGGGTAGCCTACCTTTCTGCAGGCGGGGCAGAGGGTAGACCAGGGTAGATATTTAGGGTAGGATATGGAGTAGACCAGGGTAGCCTACCTTTCTGCAGGCGGGGCAGAGGGTAGACCAGGGTAGATATTTAGGGTAGGATATGGAGTAGACCAGGGTAGCCTACCTTTCTGCAGGCGGGGCAGAGGGTAGACCAGGGTAGATATTTAGGGCGGTAGGATAGACCAGGGAGCCTACCTTTCTGACAGGGCAGATCTAGCCTACCTTTCTGCAGGCGGGGCAGAGGGTAGACCAGGGTAGATATTTAGGGTAGGATATGGAGTAGACCAGGGTAGCCTACCTTTCTGCAGGCGGGGCAGAGGGTAGACCAGGGTAGATATTTAGGGTAGGATATGGAGTAGACCAGGGTAGCCTACCTTTCTGCAGGCGGGGCAGAGGGTAGACCAGGGTAGATATTTAGGGTAGGATATGGAGTAGACCAGGGTAGCCTACCTTTCTGCAGGCGGGGCAGAGGGTAGACCAGGGTAGATATTTAGGGTAGGATATGGAGTAGACCAGGGTAGCCTACCTTTCTGCAGGCGGGGCAGAGGGTAGACCAGGGTAGATATTTAGGGTAGGATATGGAGTAGACCAGGGTAGCCTACCTTTCTGCAGGCAGGGCAGAGGGTAGACCAGGGTAGCCTACCTTTCTGCAGGCGGGGCAGAGGGTAGACCAGGGTAGATATTTAGGGTAGGATATGGAGTAGACCAGGGTAGCCTACCTTTCTGCAGGCGGGGCAGAGGGTAGACCAGGGTAGATATTTAGGGTAGGATATGGAGTAGACCAGGGTAGCCTACCTTTCTGCAGGCGGGGCAGAGGGTAGACCAGGGTAGATATTTAGGGTAGGATATGGAGTAGACCAGGGTAGCCTACCTTTCTGCAAAGTGGGCAGAGGGTAGACCAGGAGATATTTAGTGGTAGGATATGGAGTAGACCAGGGTAGCCTACCTTTCTGCAGGTGGGGCAGAGGGTAGACCAGGGTAGATATTTAGGACAGGATATGGAGTAGACCAGGGTAGCCTACCTTCTGCACCTTTTGCAGGCAGGGCAGAGGGTAGACCAGTGGTTGATATTTAGGGTAGGAAATGGAGTAGACAGGGTAGCCTACCTTTCTGCAGGCGGGGCAGAGGGTAGACCAGGGTAGATATTTAGGGTAGGATATGGAGTAGACCAGGGTAGCCTACCTTTCTGCAGGCGGGGCAGAGGTAGACCAGTGTGTAGATATTTAGGGTAGGATATGGAGTAGACCAGTGTAGCCTACCTTTCTGCAGGCGGGGCAGAGGGTAGACCAGGTAGATATTTAGGGAGGATATGGAAGACCAGGGTAGCCTACCTTTCTGAGCTTTGCAGAGGGTAGACCAGGGTAGATATTTGGTAGGATATGGAGTAGACAGGGTAGCCTACCTTTCTGCAGGCAACAGAGGGTAGACCAGGGAGACAGTTTTGGGGAGGACATTTTGTAGACCAGGGTAGCCTACCTTTCTGCAGGAGGGCAGAGGGTAGACCAGGGTAGATATTTAGGAGGAATGGAGTAGACCAGGGTAGCCTACCTTCTGCAGGCAGGGCAGAGGGTAGACCAGTAGATATTTAGGGTAGGATATGGAGTAGACCAGGAAAGACCTTTGCAGGTTGGGGCAGTTAATGAGTGATCAGTTACCTTACCCCTGGTGTGCGGGGCAGAGGGTAGACCAGGGTAGATATTTGTTAATATGGAGGATCTGGTTGAGCTACCTTTCTGGAGTGAGTAGATCAGGGTAGCCTACCTTTCTGCAGTGTGTTGCAGAGGGTAGACCAGGGTAGATATTTAGGGTAGGATATGTTGAGTAGACCAGGGTAGCCTACCTTTCTGCAGGTTGCAGAGGGTAGACAGGGTAGATATTTAGGGTAGGATATGGAGTGACCAGGGTAGCCTACCTTTCTGCAGGCGGGGCAGAGGGTTGACCAGGGTAGATATTTGGTAGGATATGGAGTTAATAGTATCCAGGAAAGCCCCTTTCTGCAGAGTGGGCAGAGGGTAGACCAGGGTAGATACCCCTGGTAGGCTGGAGTAGACAGGGTAGCCTACCTTTCTGCAGAGGGTAGACCAGGGTACCCCTGGTAGATATTTAGGGTAGGATATGGTTGACCAGGGTACCCTTTCTGGTGTGAGCAGTTAATAGTACCTGGGTAGATATTTGGGTAGGATTAATAGTATCAGGTTAGCCTACCTTCTGCAGTGGGGTGAATAGATATTTAGGGTAGGATATGAGTACCCCTGGGTAGCCTAATAGTTCTGCAGGCGGGGCAGAGGGTACCCCAGGTGTAGATATTTAGGGTAGGTTGAGTACCCCTGGGTAGTGTTAATAGTTCTGGTTGGGGCAGAGGGTGACCAGGTGTAGATATTTAGGGTAGGTATGAGTAGACCAGGGTAGCCTGGTTTCTGCAGTATCTGGTTGAGTACCAGGGTAGTATTTAGGGTAGGATATGGTTGAATACCCCTGGTGCCTGAGTGTTAATGTAGGCTGGTTGAGTACCCTGGGTGAGTGTTTAGTATCTGGTTGAGTACCCTGGTAGCCTACCTTTCTGCAGGCGGGGCAGAGGGTAGACCAGGGTAGATGGCTGGTTGAGGATATGGAGTGCTGGTGAATACCTTTCTGCAGTGTGGGGCAGAGGGTAGACCAGGGTGAGATATTTGGTGTAGGTTGGAGTAGACCAGGTTGTAGCCTACCTAGTATCTGGTTGCAAGGCCCTGGTCCGTGAGTGTTAATAGTACTGATTGAGTACCCCTGCAGGTGCAGTGTTAATAGTATCTGGTTCCAACGGCTCCAGACACAGCGGTCCATAGGATCCATAAATACCTCTGGACTGCAGGTTAAGAGGATCTGGTTGAGTACCCCTGGTGTGGCAGAGTGGCAACAGTAGGCTGGTTGAGTACCCCTGGTGGGTGTTAACAATCACTGAACAGAAAGTCCCCACCAGTGTTACATAGTATCTGGAATTGAGTACAGGAAATGAGCTTTGTGCTGTTGTTGGAACAGGACAGGAAATGAGCTTTATCTGGTTGAATACCCCTGGTGTGTTGAATTGGAGACAGGAAATGAGGTGTTGACAGTATCTGGTTGAGACCCCTGAGTGTGCTGTGTGTTGAATTGGAGTATCTGGTTGAATACCCCAGTGTGTTGAATTGTTAACAGTATCTGAGCTTTGACAGTACCCCTGAATTGTGACAGGTGCTTTAACAGTATCTGGTTGAGTACCCCTGGTGTGACTGTGTGTTAATAGTATCTGGAAATGAGTAGCTTTGGTGTGTTGGTGTTAACAGTATCTGGTTGAATACCCCTGGTGAAATGAGTGTTAATAGTATCTGGTTGAGTACCCCTGGTGTGTGGTTAACAGTATCTGGTTGAGTACCCCTGGTGTGAGTGTTAATAGTATCTGGTTGAATACCCCTGGTGTGAGTGTTAATAGTATCTGGTTGAATACCCCTGGTGTGAGTGTTAATAGTATCTGGTTGAGTACCCCTGGTGTGCTGGTTGAATACCCCTGGTGTGAGTGTTAATAGTATCTGGTTGAGTACCCCTGGTGTGAGTGTTAATAGTATCTGGTTGAATACCCCTGGTGTGAGTGTTAATAGTATCTGGTTGAGTACCCCTGGTGTGAGTGTTAATAGTATCTGGTTGAGTACCCCTGGTGTGAGTGTTAATAGTATCTGGTTGAGTACCCCTGGTGTGAGTGTTAATAGTATCTGGTTGAGTACCCCTGGTGTGAGTGTTAATAGTATCTGGTTGAGTACCCCTGGTGTGAGTGTTAATAGTATCTGGTTGAGTACCCGTGGTGTCAGTGTTAATAGTATCTGGTTGAGGACCCCTGGTGTAAGTGTTCGTAGTGCTGTACAGAGAACCAATGACCAACAAAGCATACTGACTACACAGTTCCGTACAGAGAAACAATCATTGGCTGAATAAAAGGTCTCTGGTTGACCGTGTGTCTGCGTGAGTCTCAACCAACCACTGAGAGAAAGAAAGGCTTTTATGTCCCAGCCGTGTGGCCTGTTTTCCACTCAGCCATTTGAGGAATTAAATTGATTTAGTGGTCTAGACCTCGTTAAAAACTCCCATGTTCCTCTACCCAGAGAGAGAGAGATGAGAAGAGCCATTGGAGAGGTTGAAACACAGGCCGGTGTTTTAAGTCTGAAGTGACCAGTACACATACTGAGTTGCTGTTTCCGGTGTTAACCGGCTGAAGCCTTGAGGGCGTGCTTTGGTTCGGTTGGCGCCGAGGACCTCATCTACGCCAAGCGAACCAGCTCCATACTCCCTTTAAAAAGACCTTCACTTGAAAAATGAGGGGGGAAAAAAACGACAATAGTACTGTTTGTCCATCTAGAGACGCCGTAGCCAGTATATTCTGACTAACCCTCAAAATAGTCCGAATTCAAATCTAAGAATCTAACTCAAGAAAAAAAAATAATAATAAATAAATAAAATAAAATTAAAATAAAAAAAATAAAAAAAATCGGTCAATAATTTTGACACAGTCGTCCAATTTTATATCCAACACTAAATATGTGCATTATTTCTTTCTAAGTCAAAAAAAAGTTGCAAGGCGGTGATTCCTCGATGAACCAAACTTCTCTTTGACTTGGTCTTGCAGAGAGAGAGAGAGACAAAATGTCTTGTGCACAAAACAGCCGAAAGAAAGAACCCATGTCAAAGACCAAAAACACCATAAAATGTCCTAATACATGAAGGACCGGTTCTGAACTGTTTCAGATGGGAAGACAAGACGATATAAACTAACCAGAGTCTCGTGAGGGTAATAACAGCAGCCTAATTAGAAACTGCTGTCAACAACATACCCAAAACGCTACACCCGTAACTCATCAACACTCTCTGCAAAGCCAACCGATGACATCCTCGTCGTGTGACGACTGAAAGAGTTGAGACATTTATAAACTGATAGAGCAGACGTCAGGAGGGTTGTATGTGTGAGGGGAGGTGTGATTCATAAGAACTATGAGCATTCAGACGACAGGTACACAGTGCCTTGGGAAAGTAGTCAGACCCCTTTCCCTGTTTTAACCTTTTGTTACGTTACAGCCTTGTTCTAAAATGGATTGAATCATTTATCCCTCAGTCTAAACACAACACCCCGCAATGACATCACAACACCCCATAATGACATCACAACACCCCGTAATGACATCACAATACCCCGTAATGACATCACAACACCCCGTAATGACATCACAACACCCCGTAATGACATCACAACACCCCGTAATGACATCACAACACCCCGCAACGACTTCACAACACCCCGTAACGACTTCGCAACACCCCGTAACGACATCGCAACACCCCGTAACGACATCGCAACACCCCGTAACGACATCACAACACCCCGTAACGACATCGCAATACCCCGTAACGACATCGCAACACCCCGTAACGACATCGCAACACCCCGTAACGACATCGCAACACCCCGCAACGACATCGCAACACCCCGCAATGACATCGCAACACCCCGCAATGACATCACAACACCCCGCAATGACATCACAACACCCCGTAATGACATCACAACACCCCGTAATGACATCACAACACCCCGTAATGACATCACAACACCCCGTAATGACATCACAACACCCCGTAATGACATCACAACACCCCGTAATGACATCACAACACCCCGTAATGACATCACAACACCCCGTAATGACATCACAACACCCCGTAATGACATCACAACACCCCGTCCACGACAATGACGTAATGACATCACAACACCCCGTAATGACATCACAACACCCCACAATGACATCACAAACACCCACAACAATGACATCACAACACCCGTAATGACTTCACAACAATGACATCACAACACCCCATAATGACCACAATGACAACACAACATCACAACCCCCACAATGACACACACAACACCCCGTAATGACATCACAACACCCCCAATAATAACATCACAACACCCCGTAATGACATCACAACACCCCGTAATGACATCACAACACCCCGTAACGACATCACAACACCCCGTAACGACATCACAACACCCCGTAATGACATCACAACACCCCGTAATGACTTTACAATACCCCGTAATGTCATCACAACACCCCATAATGACATCACAACACCCCATAATGACATCACAATACCCCATAATGACAAAGCCAAAACAGGTTTTTAGAAATGTTAGCATAAGTATTCAGACCCTTTGCTATGAGACTCGAAAATGAGCTCGTATGCATTCCGTTTTTTCCATTGATCATCCTTGAGATGTATTCTGCAACATGATTGTAGTCTACCTGTGGTAAATTCAATTGATTGGACATGATTTGGAAAGGCACACACCTGTCTGTATAAGGTCCCACAGTTGACAGTGCATGTCAGAGCAAAAATCAAGCCGTGAGGTTGAAAGATTTGCCTGTAGAGCTCCGAGACAGGATTATTTTGAGGCACAGATCTGGGGAAGGGTACCAATAAAATGTCTGCATCATTGAAGGTCTCCAAGAACACAGTGGCCTCCATCAATCTAAAATGGAAGAAGTTTGGATTCAACTAGACTCTTCCTAGGGCTGGCCGCCCGGCCAAACTGAGCAATCACGGGAGAAGGGCCGTGGTCAGGGAGGTGACCAAGAACCCGATGGTCACTCTGACAGAGCTCCAGCGTTCCTCTGTGGAGATGGGACAACCTTCCAGAAGGACAACCACCTCTGCAGCACTTCACCAATCAGGCCTTTATGGTAGAGTGGACAGATGGAAACCACTCCTCAGTAAAAAGGCACATGACAGCCGGCTTGGAGTTTGCCAAAAGGCACCTAAAGAACTCAAACCATGAGAAACAAGATTCTCTGGTCTGATGAAACCAAGATTGAACTCTTTGGCCTGAATGTCAAGTGTCACGTCTGGATGAAACCTGGCACCATCCCTACGGTGAAGCACGGTGGTGGCAGCATCATGCTGTGTGGATATTTTTCAGCTACAGGGACTGGGAGACAAGTCAGGACAGAGGGAAAGATGAACGGAGCAAAGTACAGAGAGATCCCTTGGTTAAAACCTGCTCCAGAGCGCTCAGGACCTCAGAGTGGGGCGGAGGTTCGCCTTCCAACAGGACAACGACCCGAAGCACCCAGCAAAGACAGAGCATGAGTGGCTTCAGGACCAAGTCTCAATGTCCTCGAGTGGCCCAGCCAGAGCCCGGACTTGAACCTGATAGAACATCTCTGGAGAAACCTGAAAATATCTGTCAGAGCTTGAGAGGATCTGCACAGAACAATGGGAGAAACTTCCAGAATACAGGTGTGTCAAGCTTGTAGCGTCATACCCAAGAAGACTTGAGGCTGTAATCGCTGCCAAAGGTGCTTCAACAAAGTACTGAGTAAAGGGTCTGAATACTTGTGTAAATGTGATCTTAATAGATTTGACTAGATATATACATTTGCTAAATAACAGTTTTTGCTTTGTCATTATGGGGTATTGTGTGTCGATTGACAAGGGGAAAAGACAGGTTCATCCATTTTTAGAAAAAGGTCGATTGATGAGGGGAAAACATTTATTTAATCCATTTTAGAATAAGGCTGTAACGTAACAAAATGTGGAAAAAGTCAAGGGGTCTGAATACTTTCCGAGTCACTAACACACAGGGACACACAAAGACATGGGGAGAGGAAGAAAGAATCTCTCACACACACACACACACACACAGAGATATAATGAGACCGGCTGAGTCAGAGACACACTGGAAGACTCCCCCAGAGAGGATCATGGGTAAATAACAACTCATCAAGCTCTCATCAGGATGTCTCATCAGAGAGAGAGAGAGAGAGAGAGAGAGACACAGCATGCCTGTCTGTAAAAAAAGCTCTGAATGGATGTGCAGGACAATAACAAGGGCCTTTTACAATCCATCCCATCACACCGGAAGACTCCCCCCAGAGAGGATCATGGGTAAATAACAACATCCCCAGACATCTGTCTTTTTTTAATTGGGAAAGGATCCCCTACTTCTTAAGTGATTTACTCTAACAGAAAGCAATACAACACATACACTACATGACCAACGGTATGTGGACACCTGCTCGTCCAACATCTCATTCCAAAATCATAGCCATTAATACGGAGTTGGCCCCGCCCTTTGCTGCTATAACAGCCTCCACTCTTCGGGGAAGGCTTTCCACTAGATGTAGGAACATTGCTGTTATAACAGCCTCCACTCTTCTGGGAAGGCTTTCCACTAGATGTCGGAACATTGCTGCTATAACAGCCTCCACTCTTCTGGGAAGGCTTTCCACTAGATGTAGGAACATTGCTGCTATAACAGCCTCCACTCTTCTGGGAAGGCTTTCCACTAGATGTTGGAACATTGCTGCTATAACAGCCTCCACTCTTCTGGGAAGGCTTTCCACTAGATGTTGGAACATTGCTGCTATAACAGCCTCCACTCTTCTGGGAAGGCTTTCCACTAGATGTTGGAACATTGCTGCTATAACAGCCTCCACTCTTCTGGGAAGGCTTTCCACTAGATGTTGGAACATTGCTGCTATAACAGCCTCTCCACTCTTCTGGGAAGGCTTTCCACTAGATGTTGGAACATTGCTGCTATAACAGCCTCCACTCTTCTGGGAAGGCTTTCCACTAGATGTTGGAACATTGCTGCTATAACAGCCTCCACTCTTCTGGGAAGGCTTTCCACTAGATGTTGGAACATTGCTGCTATAACAGCCTCCACTCTTCTGGGAAGGCTTTCCACTAGATGTTGGAACATTGCTGCAGGGGGACTTGCTTCCATTCAGCGACATGAGCATTAGTGAGGTTGGGCACTGATGTTGGGCGATTAGGCCTGGTTCGCAGTCTATGTTCTAATTCATCACGAAGGTGTTCGATTTGGTTAAGGTCAGGGCTCTGTGCAGGTCAGTCAAGTTCTTCCACACTGATCTTGACAAACCATTTCTGTATGAACCTCACTTTGTGCACTGGGGGTATTGTCATGCTGAAACAGTAAAGGGCCTTCCCCAAACTGTTGCCACAAAGTTGGAAGCACAGAATCGTCTAGAATGTCATTGTCCGCTGTAGCGTTAAGATTTCCCTTCACTGGAACTTAGGGGCCCGAACCACGAAAAACTCCACCAAACTTTACAGTTGGCACTATGCATTAAGCCGGTAGCGTTCTCCTGGCACTCGCCAAACCCAGATTTGTCCGTCGGACTGCCTGATGTTGAAGCAGGATTCATCGCTCCATAGAACTATGTGCTCGATTTTATACACCTGTTACCAACGGCTGTGGCTGAATTAGCTGAATCCACACATTTGATGGGGTGTCCACATACTTTTCTATATAAATCGTAGGCCTAAAGGGCAAATAACCAATTTCACACCTTGTTTCATGCTAACAGATGCATTTTATTTTGTTAATTCCAGGGCAACATACTGGTTAGCAAAGCCTTCGCTGTTTTCTCCTCAAACTTTAAAATATCCTTTTTGTTTTACAAAACAATGGTCTCTTGGGGATGATTTAGGCTGACACCCGGGCCTGCATGACTATCAACAAGAGTGCTGGTGCAAAGACCTGGTGACACTGACCAAGGTTCAACTCAGGCTGCTTTCTGTTCTGGTTTTCACAGAGAGAGAATGTCTCTTCAGGCTGACACACACACACACACACACACACACACACACACACACACACACACACACACACACACAGTAGAGGAAGGGGGAGTCTAAAAATACACTGTCCCATCCCCAGCCCGGAGAGAGGAGGAGCCAGCTCCCATCCCGGAGAGAAGAGGAGGAGCCAGCTCCCATCCCGGAGAGAAGAGGAGGAGCCAGCTCCCATCCCCAGCACAGAGAGAGGAGGAGGAGCCAGCTCCCATCCCCAGCACGGAGAGAGGAGGAGGAGGAGCCAGCTCCCATCCACAGCACGGAGAGAGGAGGAGGAGGAGCCAGCTCCCATCCCCAGCACGGAGAGAGGAGGAGGAGGAGCCAGCTCCCATCCCCAGCACAGAGAGAGGAGGAGGAGGAGCCAGCTCCCATCCCCAGCACAGAGAGAGGAGGAGGAGGAGCCAGCTCCCATCCCCAGCACAGAGAGAGGAGGAGGAGGAGGAGCCAGCTCCCATCCCCAGCACAGAGAGAGGAGGAGGAGGAGGAGGAGCCAGCTCCCATCCCCAGCACAGAGAGGAGGAGGAGGAGCCAGCTCCCATCCCCAGCACAGAGAGAGGAGGAGGAGGAGCCAGCTCCCATCCCCAGCACAGAGAGAGGAGGAGGAGGAGCCAGCTCCCATCCCCAGCACAGAGAGAGAGGAGGAGGAAGAGGAGGAGCCAGCTCCCATCCCCAGCACAGAGAGAGGAGGAGGAGGAGGAGCCAGCTCCCATCCCCAGCACAGAGAGAGGAGGAGGAGGAGGAGCCAGCTCCCATCCCCAGCACGGAGAGAGGAGGAGGAGGAGCCAGCTCCCATCCACAGCACGGAGAGAGGAGGGGGAGGAGGAGCCAGCTCCCATCCCCAGCACGGAGAGAGGAGGAGGAGGAGGCTCCCATCCACAGCACGGAGAGAGGAGGAGGAGGAGCCAGCTCCCATCCCCAGCACAGGAGAGAGGAGGAGGAGGAGGAGCCAGCTCCCATCCCCAGCACGGAGAGAGGAGGAGGAGCCAGCTCCCATCCCCAGCACGGAGAGAGGAGGAGGAGCCAGCTCCCATCCCCAGCACGGAGAGAGGAGGAGGAGGCTCCCATCCCCAGCAGAGGAGGAGGAGGAGCCAGCTCCCATCCACAGCACCAGCACGGAGAGAGGAGGAGGAGGAGCCAGCTCCCATCCACAGCACGGAGAGAGGAGGAGGAGCCAGCTCCCATCCACAGCACGGAGAGAGGAGGAGGAGGAGCCAGCTCCCATCCCCAGCACGGAGAGAGGAGGAGGAGCCAGCTCCCATCCCCAGCACGGAGAGAGGAGGAGGAGGAGCCAGCTCCCATCCACAGCACGGAGAGAGGAGGAGGAGGAGCCAGCTCCCATCCACAGCACGGAGAGAGGAGGAGGAGGAGCCAGCTCCCATCCCCAGCACGGAGAGAGGAGGAGGAGGAGCCAGCTCCCATCCCCAGCACGGAGAGAGGAGGAGGAGGAGCCAGCTCCCATCCCCAGCACGGAGAGAGGAGGAGGAGGAGCCAGCTCCCATCCCCAGCACGGAGAGAGGAGGAGGAGGAGCCAGCTCCCATCCCCAGCACGGAGAGAGGAGGAGGAGGAGCCAGCTCCCATCCCCAGCACGGAGAGAGGAGGAGGAGGAGCCAGCTCCCATCCCCAGCACGGAGAGAGGAGGAGGAGGAGCCAGCTCCCATCCCCAGCACGGAGAGAGGAGGAGGAGGAGCCAGCTCCCATCCCCAGCACAGAGAGAGGAGGAGGAGGAGCCAGCTCCCATCCACAGCACGGAGAGAGGAGGAGGAGGAGGAGGAGGAGGAGCCAGCTCCCATCCACAGCACGGAGAGAGGAGGAGGAGGAGCCAGCTCCCCGGTTCTCTCTTTAAAGGGAAGTGGTGAAGGGAAACATGGTGCTCTTTCCAATCAAATGTATTTATATAAATGCCCTTCTTACATCCCTCCCCTTCTTCTCCTGCCTGCTCTACATGTAAGGCCATCAGCCTTTCCTGGGGTCGACCCCGTCTTGCAGCCCAAATAGAGCCCTATTCCCTATATAATGAACTACTTTAGACCAGAGCCCTATTCCCTATATAGTGCACTACTTTAGACCAGAGCCCTATTCCCTATATAGTGCACTACTATAGACCAGGGCCCTATTCCCTATACAGTGCACTACTATAGACCAGAGCCCTTTTCCCTATATAGTGCACTACTATAGACCAGAGCCCTTGTCCCTATACAGTGCACTACTATAGACCAGAGCCCTATTGCCTATATAGTACACTACTATAGACCAGGGCCCTATTCCCTATATAGTACACTACTATAGACCAGAGCCCCGCGGACCTTGGTGATAAAGTAGTGCACTATAAAGAGAGTAGGGTGCCATTTGGGGGACAACCCCACTGGACACAGGCCAGAGGTGGGGTATCCGAGTGGGCCCTACCCTGATTGGATGGGTGATAGGCCTGCAGAGTGGAGCTTGTCTGACTCACGCTCCTGCACGTGTCCAGTATGAAATTAGAAAACAGCCACGGTTGCATTTGACATTTTATCCTCCCAGTTAAGTTACTGTACAGCGTTGAGACTCGGGCTGTGGTTTCCCAGGATGCCGTCACGGTAAGATCTGTCTGTCTGGCTACGGAGTGTAAGTCGCTCTGGATAAGAGCGTCTGCTAAATTACTTAAATGTAAATGTAAATGGAACCACCACTGTGGTCGTTCCTACCAGGGGGCGTAGAGTGGAGTTTGCACCATATACTCTCACTAGTGGGGTCCCCCAAGGCTCGGTTCTAGGCCCTCTCCTCTTCTCACTATAGACAAAGTCACTGCTCCTCTCATGGTCTCTCCGATCATTGCTATGCATTGACAATCCACTACTCTTCCACATTTACTCAATATAATTATTATTATTATTTTATTATTTCTCTCAAAACCTTTTGTATGTTGTCCAATAGAATAATCTGTACTCTTTACTAATGTGCCAAAAAAAAAATAGAAAAATATTTTAGGGACCCCACCGCAGTTTCCCTGCGACAACACTAGGGGTCGCCACCCCACCTTTGAATACCACTGCTCTATAACATCAGCAGAGTGACATAACACTGCTCTATAACATCAGCAGAGTGACATACCACTGCTCTATAACATCAGTAGTGTGACATACCACTGCTCTATAACATCAGCAGAGTGACATACCACTGCTGTATAACATCAGCAGAGTGACATACCACTGCTCTATAACATCAGTAGTGTGACATACCACTGCTCTATAACATCAGTAGTGTGACATACCACTGCTCTATAACATCAGCAGAGTGACATACCACTGCTCTATAACATCAGCAGAGTGACATTCCACTGCTCTATAACATCAGCAGAGTGACATTCCACTGCTCTATAACATCAGCAGAGTGACATACCACTGCTCTATAACATCAGTAGAGTGACATACCACTGCTCTATAACATCAGCAGAGTGACATACCACTGCTCTATAACATCAGCAGTGTGACATACCACTGCTCTATAACATCAGTAGAGTGACATACCACTGCTCTATAACATCAGTAGAGTGACATACCACTGCTCTATAACATCAGCAGAGTGACATACCACTGCTCTATAACATCAGTAGAGTGTGACATTCCACTGCTCTATAACATCAGCAGAGTGACATACCACTGCTCTATAACATCAGCAGAGTGACATACCACTAACCCAGGCACTAACCCAGGCACTAACCCCGGCACTAACCCCGGCACTAACCCCGGCACTAACCCAGGCACTAACCCAGGCACTTATCTCCAGTTTAGACTGCTGCAACTCTGTTGTCTGGGCTCCCCGATGAGCCATCAAACCCCTGCAACTTATCCAGAATGTTTTATTTCATCTTTATTTAACTAGGCAATTCTAATTTTCAATGACGGTCTAGGAACAGTGGGTTAACTGCCTTGTTCAGGGGCAGAACAACAGATCTTTACCTTGTCAGCTCAGGGATTTGATCTGGCAACCTTTCAGGATACTGGCACAACGCTCTAACCACTAGGCTACCTGCTCTAACCACTAGGCTACCTGCCACCCAACAATGAATGACACAGCCCGCCTGGTCGTTCAACCTTCCTAAATCCTCCCGTGTCACCTCGCTCCTACGCACACTCCACTGGCTTCCAGTCGAAGCATCATCTTCAACACCATGGTGTTTACCTACGGAGGAGCAAGAGGAACTGCCCCTCCCTACCTTCAGGCTGTGATCAAACCCTACACCCCAACCTGAGCACTCCGTCCTGCCACCTCTGGGCCCTCCCTACCTTCAGGCTGGTATCAAACCCTACACCCCAACCTGAGCACTCAGTCCTGCCACCCCCTGGTCTCTTGGCCCTAACTAACTTCAGGCTGTGACCAAACCCTACACCCCAACCTGAGCACTCCGTCCTGCCACCCCCTGGTCTCTTGGCCCTCCCTACCTTCAGGCTATGATCAAACCCTACACCCCAACCTGAGCACTCCGTCCTGCCACCTCTGGGCCCTCCCTACCTTCAGGCTATGATCAAACCCTACACCCCAACCTGAGCTCTCCGTTCCTGCCACCCCCTGGTCTCTTGGCCCTCCCTACCTTCAGGCTGTGATCAAACCCTACACCCCAACCTGAGCACTCCGTCCTGCCACCTCCTGGTCTCTGGGCCCTAACTAACTTCAGGCTGTGATCAAACCCTACACCCCAACCTGAGCACTCCGTCCTGCCACCTCTGGGCTCTAACTACCTTCAGGCTGTGACCAAACCCTACACCCCAACCTGAGCACTCCGTCCTGCCACCTCTGGGCCCTCCCTACCTTCAGGCTGGTATCAAACCCTACACCCCAACCTGAGCACTCAGTCCTGCCACCCCCTGGTCTCCTGGCCCTCCCTACCTTCAGGCTGTGATCAAACCCTACACCCCAACCTGAGCTCTCCGTTCCTGCCACCCCCTGGTCTCTTGGCCCTCCCTACCTTCAGGCTATGATCAAACCCTACACCCCAACCTGAGCACTCCGTCCTGCCACCTCTGGGCCCTCCCTACCTTCAGGCTATGATCAAACCCTACACCCCAACCTGAGCTCTCCGTTCCTGCCACCCCCTGGTCTCTTGGCCCTCCCTACCTTCAGGCTGTGATCAAACCCTACACCCCAACCTGAGCACTCCGTCCTGCCACCTCCTGGTCTCTGGGCCCTAACTAACTTCAGGCTGTGATCAAACCCTACACCCCAACCTGAGCACTCCGTCCTGCCACCTCTGGGCTCTAACTACCTTCAGGCTGTGACCAAACCCTACACCCCAACCTGAGCACTCCGTCCTGCCACCTCCTGGTCTCTGGGCCCTAACTAACTTCAGGCTGTGATCAAACCCTACACCCCAACCTGAGCACTCCGTCCTGCCACCTCTGGTCTCTAACTACCTTCAGGCTGTGACCAAACCCTACACCCCAACCTGAGCACTCCGTCCTGCCACCTCTGGCCCCTCCCTACCTTCAGGCTGTGACCAAACCCTACACCCCAACCTGAGCACTCCGTCCTGCCACCTCCTGGTCTCTTGGGCCTAACTACCTTCAGGCTGTGACCAAACCCTACACCCCAACCTGAGCACTCCGTCCTGCCACCCCCTGGTCTCTGGGCCCTCCCTACCTTCAGGCTGTGACCAAACCCTACACCCCAACCTGAGCACTCCGTCCTGCCACCTCCTGGTCTCTTGGGCCTCCCTACCTTCAAGCTATGATCAAACCCTACACCCCAACCTGAGCACTCCGTCCTGCCACCTCTGGGCTCTAACTACCTTCAGGCTATGATCAAACCCTACACCCCAACCTGAGCACTCCGTCCTGCCACCCCCTGGTCTCTTGGGCCTCCCTACCTTCAGGCTATGATCAAACCCTACACCCCAACCTGAGCACTCCGTCCTGCCACCTCCTGGTCTCTTGGGCCTAACTACCTTCAGGCTATGATCAAACCCTACACCCCAACCTGAGCACTCCGTCCTGCCACCTCTGGGCTCTAACTACCTTCAGGCTGTGATCAAACCCTACACCCCAACCTGAGCACTCCGTCCTGCCACCCCCTGGTCTCTAACTAACTTCAGGCTGTGACCAAACCCTACACCCCAACCTGAGCACTCCGTCCTGCCACCCCCTGGTCTCTTGGGCCTCCCAACTAGGGCTGGGAAATATGTCCTAAAAATCATATCTTGCTTTTTTCAAATGTATGGGTGATTCACAAATATATATATATATATATATATATATATATATATATATATATATATATATATATATATATATATATACACACACACGCACCAGCTTGGTTCACAAGTTTCTAAAGCATCTTTGGTATAGTTTCACCATAATATTTACATTGAGGAAGTGTGATCATAATCATTATATTTCCTGTAGTACCGTTCGCCTCCCATGGTCTGTTCTGGACTTAAGACTGCGAAGAGACCTCTAGTGGCATGTCTTGTGGGGTTATGCATGTCCGAGCTGTGTGCTCTTTGTTTAAAAACAGACAGCTCGGTGCTTTCAACCTCTCACTAATACAAGTAGTGATGAAGTCAATCTCTCCTCTACTTTGAGCCAGGAGAGACTGACATGCATATTATTAATGTTCGCTCTCTGTCTACATCCGAGGGCCAGCCGTGATGCCCTGTTCTGAGATTATTTCAATTTTCCAAGGCCCTGGAGGATTAGGGCCTTGTAAAAACCGCCATGCAGAGAAGATGCATGGAATACAAACATTAAAACAGAATTGAACAATTTTCAGTAAAGTTTATCATGAGACATGAACAGAATGCTTCAGTGATTCGTATTTCCTGCAATGAGATCCCCTGTGTGTATGTGCCGGTCTACCACTTTGTGTAGACGTTAGCAAAAATGCTAATAGAAACAGTCTTCTGGTAGATGGAAAGGCTTTTCCAAAAACTTTCTCATTAAATGTTAACTACAAAGTAGCCTGCTGCCAACCTGGCAGAATGATATCTTGATTATTTACAAACTCTCCCATCATGTGCGCTACAAAAACACTGCTAAACAACAGCCTCTGTAACTGTTTTAAAGTCACCATTGGCCTCATGGTGAATCTCTGAGCGGTTTCCTTCCTCTCCGGCAACTTAGTTAGAAAGGACATCTGTATCTTTGTAGTGACTGGGTGTATTGATACACCATCCAGTGTCATTAATAAATTCACTTTGCTCAAAGGGATATTCAATGTATTTTTATTCCCCATCTAACAAGCTCCCTGGTCTTTGTGGTTGAATCTGTGTTTGAAAAACACTGCGGAACCTTAAAGACAATTGTATGTGTGGGGTACAGAGATGAGGTAGTCATTCAGAACTCATGTTAAACACTATTGTACACAGTGAGTCCATGCAACTTGTGACTCAACTCAATACCATTATAATACATCTGTAAAGACTTAATAAAGACTTAAATAAGACTTAAAAAACATAATTCCACTTTGACATTACTTTACGGGGTATTGCGTGTAGGCCAGTAACAAACTAATCTAAATGTTATGGATTTTAAATTCTGGGTGTAACAACAAAATGTGATAAAACTGAAGTGGTGTGAAAACTTTAAGGGGACTGACTGTATTTGACAGATGCTTTACACTTTTAAATAAGCCGGTCAAGTGACGCGGATGTAGCTAGGAACTCTCTGTAGGCTAGCTAGCTAACCAGACAACCCAACAATAATAAATACAACTGAACACTAATGACATTATAAAATACTATGTTCATATTATAAACAAAAACACTACACTACTTTTAGATGTATAAAACAGGTTTTCAAACGAGAAAGAAGTGTCAGGTTGGCTATCTGTTAGCTAGCTAGGTTTTAGCATTAGCAAAGAAAATGAAAACCGTTGAAAACTGACAGTGCGGCCTACCTCTTCCCGGCAAAGCCTGGGACTTTCCTACTCAGATTGGCCCCCAAGACCTGCAAGCATTTTGGGCGAACCTTTTGACTTTTCCCACTGCCCTTGTAACATTAACTTCGAAGACAGGGGTAGGATATTTGTGAATGATGGGTTTGTACTCCATCCCGGTTTACTTTTGTAATCATTGCAAGCTATCTGGCGCTAGTTTTCAGGCGAGAGTTTGAGTTACTCACCCTGTCTATTTTTGCTGGGATTTCTCTCCAGGGGATATCCAGACCAAACTAGGGCAGGGAGATTGATAATATTTCTGAGCTTGCAACTGTATTTCAGTCAGCGTTAATATTCAATTCTAGTTGTCCCTCTTGAGAAAACGCCTTGCTTTTTCTCTTTCAGCCTCTGTGTAATGATAGCGGTACCTTCTCTTCTTCTTCGTCTTGGTCTGACAGACTAGAGGCTTTGTTAAGTATTACTGCCATTCACAGGTCGGAGTGTGAATTGCACATTTTGTTCAAGTCAAATCAAATTGTATCGGTCACATACACATATTTAGCAGATGTTATTGCCGGTGTAGCGAAATGATTGTGTTCCTAGCTCCAACAGTGCAGTAGTATCCCCTTTACAAAAAAACGATAAAGGGGAATGGGATTTTATGTTTTATTGCACCACAATCTAACCCTTCCACATGAGGCTGATGAGGGGAGGATGGCTACTTCGGCTACTACTAGATCCTACAAAAGGATTACGGCCTGGGGGGCTGGATCCCCTTCTCTCATATCCCCATGTAGTTCTTCTGCACTAAAAGCTCTGACGCCCAATAACTTATCTGCTGCTGATACCAGATCAACCTTCTGCGGTTTCCATTCCATCTGTGTGGTACAATTAATGACCATAGAAATAAAAACTCAAGAAATCATACCTTACTAAAACTCATTCTCTCTGTCTCTCTCTCTCTCTCTCTCTTCAGGCCTACTCACTGACGGGCTCCCAGGGGAATCACTCACCCTTGGGCTATCCTCTAGTCTCTTCACTGCCTCAGCATAGGAAACTTTCTTCCCCACTTGAAACTGGCAATCTCAACCTGTCTGTGTCTCACAGGGCACTTCGCATCCCCAGCTGCAATTAACACACAGTGCTTTTTTTCTATACCAACTCTATCCCAACTTTACACTCCCTCTGACCATGCCCTCCTGCACATCTCCCTTTTACACAATGCTGCAACATGTCTGAATCCTTGGCACCTAAAGCACCGCAGCGGGTTCGTAACATGGGCCCTCACTGAATATTAAATATAATCTAACCTGACCTTATCAGGTGGAAACTCTGTGTCAAAGCTAAACTAACAGACAGGGAATTGCCACCGGGGCTACATCTCATCAAACGGCGGGCGTCACAAATACCAGCAATATTATTTTTGTTCCATTTGATCCACCCCACTGATCACTCCTTTGAGCCGCTCCCTGCTCCGGATTGCAAAGCACGACACAGGTTGAGCCCTGAGACGCGTGACGGAGAGCGCCTGCTGCCTCTGGGCAAAGGATGCAGAAAAACAATAAACACAATTACACTTCTCAAAACTTTGACAGATTTAACCGCTGCCAGTTTGTTTTTCAACCAGCTTGACACGACATACACCACACGACCAAAAGTATGTGGACACCTGCTCGTACAACATCTCATTCAAAATCATGGGGCATTCATATGAAGTTGGTCCCCCCTTTTCTACTATAACAGCCTCCACTCTTCTGGGAAGTCTTTCCACTAGATGTTGGAACATTGCTTCTATAACAGCCTCCACTCTTCTGGGAAGGCTTTCCACTATATGTTGGAACAATGCTGTTATAACAGCCTCCACTCTTCTGGGAAGGCTTTCCACTAGATGTAGGAACATTACTGCTATAACAGCCTCCACTCTTCTGGGAAGGCTTTCCACTAGATGTTGGAACATTGCTGCTATAACAGCCTCCACTCTTCTGGGAAGGCTTTCCCCTAGATGTTGGAACATTGCTGTTATAACAGCCTCCACTCTTCTGGGAAGGCTTTCCACTAGATGTTGGAATATTGCTGTGGGGGGACTTGCTTCCATTCAGCCACAAGAGCATTAGTGAGGTTGGGCACTGATGTTGGGCGATTAGGCCTGGCTCGCAGTCAGCGTTCTAATTAATCACGAAGGTGTTCGATTTGGTTGAGGTCAGGGCTCTGTGCAGGTCAGTCAAGTTCTTCCACACTGATCTTGACAAATAATTTCTGTATGGACCTCACTTTGTGCACGGGGGCCTTGTCATCGTGAAACAGGAAAGGGCTTTCCCCAAACTGTTGCCACAAAGTTGGAAGCACAGAATCGTCTAGAATGAAAATGTATGCTGTAGCGTTAAGATTTCCCTTCACTGGAACTAAGGGGGCGAGCCCGAACCTTGAAAAACAGCCCCAGACCATTCTTCCTGATCCACCAAACTTTACAGTTGACATTAGCGCAGGTAGCGTTCCAAAGCCAGATTCATCAGTCAGACTGCCAGATAGTGAAACGTGATTCATCACTCCAGAGAACACGTTTCCACTGCTCCAGAGTCCAATGGCAACGATCTTTACAACATTCCAGTCAATGCTTGGCGTTGCGCATGGTGATCTTAGGCTTGTGTGCGGCTGCTCGGCCACGGAAACCACTTTTCATAAAGCTCCCAATTAATAGTTATTAACTGACGTTGCTTCCAGAGGCAGTTTGGAACTCAGTAGTGAGTGTTGCAACCGAGGACAGATGATTTTTACGTGCTACGCGGTTCAGCACTCGGCGGTCCCGTCCTGTGAGTTTATGTGGCCTACCACTTCGTGGCTGAGCCGTTGTTGCTCCTAGACATTTCCATTTCACAATAACAGCACTTAGAGTTGACCAGGGCAGCTCTAGCAGGGCATATTTTTGAAAAACGAACTTGTTGGAAAGATGGCATCCTTTAAACGGTGCCAAGTTGAAAGTCACTGAACTCTTCAGTAAGGCCATTCTACTGCCAATGTTTGTCTATGGAGATTGCATGGCTGTGTGCTCGATTTTATACACCTGTCAGCAATGGGTGTGGCTGAAATAGCCAAATCCACTAATTAGAAGGGGTGTCCTCATACTGCTGTATATATACATTAGTGTATGTATGGGTCGGCCAAACAGCACAGATCCACTTTTCGCAAACAACAAAAAATCTCACTCTCAACTGTCCAAAATCATTTCTGATTCTCTCATCAGAGCAAGGCTTGGATGTCTCCGCCACACCTGTCTCTACAGGTAGGCATACGTCATGCTGGGCAGGCTTAACTTCAGAGCAAACCACTAGTGCTATTTAGACATTCTCAAGATTCTCAAATACATCTAGAAGGATGTTTACTTGGATTGTACTCAGGAGAAGTTTCTTTGTACTCAGGAGAAGTTTCTTTGTACTCAGGAGATGTTTCTTTGTACTCAGGAGAAGTTTCCTTGTACTCAGGAGATGTTTCTTTGTACTCAGGAGATGTTTCTTTGTAGTCAAGAGAAGTTTCTTTGTACTCAGGAGATGTTTCTTTGTAGTCAGGAGAAGTTTCTTTGTACTCAGGAGATGTTTCTTTGTACTCAGGAGATGTTTCTTTGTACTCAGGAGATGTTTCTTTGTACTCAGGAGATGTTTCTTTGTACTCAGGAGAAGTTTCTCTGTACTCAGGAGATGTTTCTTTGTACTCAGGAGATGTTTCTTTGTACTCAGGAGAAGTTTCCTTGTACCCAGGAGATGTTTCCTTGTACTCAGGAGATTTTTCCTTGTACTCCTTTGTACTCAGGAGATGTTTCTTTGTACTCAGGAGAAGTTTCTCTGTACTCAGGAGATGTTTCTTTGTACTCAGGAGAAGTTTCTTTGTACTCAGGAGAAGTTTCCTTGTACTCAGGAAAAGTTTCCTTGTAGTCAGGAGATGTTTCTTTGTACTCAGGAGAAGTTTCCTTGTAGTCAGGAGAAGTTTCTCTGTACTCAGGAGAAGTTTCTTTGTACTCAGGAGATGTTTCCTTGTACTCAGGAGATGTTTCCTTGTACTCAGGAGATGTTTCCTTGTACTCAGGAGATGTTTCCTTGTACTCAGGAGAAGTTTCTTTGTACCCAGGAGATGTTTCCTTGTACTCAGGAGATGTTTCTTTGTACTCAGGAGATGTTTCCTTGTACTCAGGAGATGTTTCCTTGTACTCAGGAGAAGTTTCTTTGTACTCAGGAGATTTTTCCTTGTACTCAGGAGAAGTTTCCTTGTACTCAGGAGATGTTTCCTTGTACTCAGGAGAAGTTTCTCTGTACTCAGGAGAAGTTTCTCTGTACTCAGGAGAAGTTTCTTTGTACTCAGGAGACAAAGGTTTGTTGTTAGCGCTATTGTTTCGCCTTTGTCGCGGCGTCTCACTTTCTCTACCGACTTCTCTCTTCTGCATTACCTTCTCACCACCATCTTAAATTGGGATGGAAAGGAGGGAAAATGGGCGACCATTAACAACTCGCTGCTCCCCTCTCCTGCTGCTCCTGCTGTTGCTGCTCCCCTCTCCTGCTGCTCCCCTCTCCTGCTGCTGCTCCCCTCTCCTGCTGCTGCTCCCCTCTCCTGCTGCTCCTGCTCCTGCTGCTCCCCTCTCCTGCTGCACCCCTCTCCTGCTGCTCCTGCTGCTGCTCCCCTCTCCTGCTGCTCCCCTCTCCTGCTGCTCCCCTCTCCTCCTGCTGCTCCCCTCTCCTGCTGCTCCCCTCTCCTCCTGCTGCTCCCCTCTCCTGCTGCTGCTGCTCCTGCTGCGTCCCTCTCCTCCTGCTGCTCCCCTCTCCTGCTGCTCCCCTCTCCTCCTGCTGCTCCCCTCTCCTGCTGCTGCTGCTCCTGCTGCTCCCCTCTCCTGCTGCTCCCCTCTCCTGCTGCTCCCTGCTGCTGCTGCTCCCCTCTCCTGCTGCTCCCCTCTCCTGCTGCTCCCCTCTCCTGCTGCTCCTGCTGCTGCTGCTCCCCTCTCCTGCTGCTCCCCTCTCCTGCTGCTCCTGCTGCTGCTGCTCCCCTCTCTGATGCTCCCCTCTCCTGCTGCTCCTGCTGCTGCTGCTCCCCTCTCCTTCTGCTCCCCTCTCCTGCTGCTCCTGCTGCTCCCCTCTCCTTCTGCTCCCCTCTCCTGCTGCTCCTGCTGCTTCTTCTGTGGTTTTTATATGGCGGTTGGCAACCAACTTTAAGGTGCATTACTACCACCAACTGGAGTGGAGTACGGACCAGAGACAGAGAAGGTCTGAATCCTTCCCATTGTTCTCATCTCCTTAAGACAACGATATAAATCATTAAATACGACTCCTGAAGATTTCCCCAGCAGTTCACTTAAAGCTCTTCAACACCATTACTCCTTAAAATATAATAACTATCTCTCCCCTTTTCCCCCCTCCCATATTGCTGGCACTAAAACAGAATGTGTTCCTTTGTCTCCATCTCCTCTGGTTAGCGATGACACCTCCCAGTCAGATGCTTTCCCACCAATCAACTGTTAAGCCTGGTGTGTCCAAACCTTTGTTTCCTCCGTTCTCTCTCCACCTGAAAATGTTCCTGTCGTCACCTTTTCCTGGAAGACAGGTGTCCTTCCATTGGTTTCTCCCTGTTCCACAACTCTTTCCATTGGTTTCTCCCTGTTCCACAACTCTTTCCATTGGTTTCTCCCTGTTCTACAACTCGTTCCATTGGTTTCTCCCTGTTCCACAACTATTTCCATTGGTTTCTCCCTGTTCCACAACTCTTTCCATTGTTTTCTCCCTGTTCCACAACTCTTTCCATTGGTTTCTCCCTGTTCTACAACCCTTTCCATTGGTTTCTCCCTGTTCCACAACTCTTTCCATTGGTTTCTCCCTGTTCCACAACTCTTTCCATTGGTTTCTCCCTGTTCCACAACCCTTTCCATTGGTTTCTCCCTGTTCTACAACCCTTTCCATTGGTTTCTCCCTGTTCCACAACTCTTTCCATTGGTTTCTCCCTGTTCCTCAACTCTTGCCATTGGTTTCTCCCTGTTCCACAACTCTTTCCATTGGTTTCTCCCTGTTCTACAACCCTTTCCATTGGTTTCTCCCTGTTCCACAACTCTTTCCATTGGTTTCTCCCTGTTCTACAACTCTTTCCATTGGTTTCTCCCTGTTCCACAACTCTTTCCATTGGTTTCTCCCTGTTCTACAACCCTTTCCATTGGTTTCTCCCTGTTCCTCAACTCTTGCCATTGGTTTCTCCCTGTTCCACAACTCTTTCCATTGGTTTCTCCCTGTTCCACAACTCTTTCCATTGGTTTCTCCCTGTTCTACAACCCTTTCCATTGGTTTCTCCCTGTTCCACAACTCTTTCCACTGGTTTCTCCCTGTTCCACAACTCTTTCCACTGGTTTCTCCCTGTTCCTCAACTCTTTCCATTGGTTTCTCCCTGTTCCACAACCCTTTCCATTGGTTTCTCCCTGTTCCACAACTCTTTCCATTGGTTTCTCCCTGTTCCACAACTCTTTCCATTGGTTTCTCCCTGTTCCACAACTCTTTCCATTGGTTTTTCCCTGTTCCACAACTCGTTCCGTTGGTTTCTCCCTGTTCCTCAACTCTTTCCATTGGTTTCTCCCTGTTCCACAACTCTTTCCATTGGTTTCTCCCTGTTCCTCAACTCTTTCCATTGGTTTCTCCCTGTTCCTCAACTCGTTCCATTGGTTTCTCCCTGTTCTACAACTCTTTCCATTGGTTTCTCCTTGTTCCACAACTCGTTCCATTGGTTTCTCCCTGTTCTACAACTCTTTCCATTGGTTTCTCCCTGTTCTACAACTCTTTCCATTGGTTTCTCCTTGTTCCACAACTCGTTCCATTGGTTTCTCCCTGTTCCACAACTCGTTCCATTGGTTTTTAAACAATGTAATAAATAAACCCCCTTGGCTTCTGCTTACCTGCTGGACATTTCCATATGAATATTAGGATGTTGGAGAGCCTGCTTGGCAAGAACATCCACTTCCTCATTCCCCTGTACTCCAACATGAGCTGGTAACCTAGAAGGAACCCCACAAATACACTCTGGCTGCAGAAATAGTCATTATTATAATGGGCTTATGGGTATTGTAGTCACCAACATTGCTTTCTCCAAACGTTCCATTCAATAATATTGAAGGCAAAGGAGAGCACGAAATATGTTGTTGTTGTGGTTAAACATCACACATTAAAATACACTGAAATACTAGACACACACAACTGATGGACAGCATTACATTTCCTGGTAAGTAATGCATTTAGGCATCATGTTTGGGCATTTAGGCATCATGTTTGGGCATTTAGGCATAACGTTTAGGCATCATGTTTGGGCGTTTAGGCATCATGTTTGGGCATTTAGGCATAACGTTTAGGCATCATGTTTGGGCATTTAGGCATCATGTTTGGGCGTTTAGGCATGACGTTTAGGCATCATGTTTGGGCATTTAGGCATGATGTTTAGGCATCATGTTTGGGCATTTAGGCATAACGTTTAGGCATCATGTTTGGGCATTTAGGCATAACGTTTAGGCATCATGTTTGGGCGTTTAGGCATCATGTTTGGGCGTTTAGGCATCATGTTTGGGCGTTTAGGCATCATGTTTGGGCATTTAGGCATGACGTTTAGGCATCATGTTTGGGCATTTAGGCATGACGTTTAGGCATCATGTTTGGGCATTTAGGCATGACGTTTAGGCATCATGTTTGGGCATTTAGGCATAACGTTTAGGCATCATGTTTGGGCATTTAGGCATCATGTTTGGGCATTTAGGCATGACGTTTAGGCATCATGTTTGGGCATTTAGGCATGACGTTTAGGCATCATGTTTGGGCATTTAGGCATGACGTTTAGGCATCATGTTTGGGCATTTAGGCATGACGTTTAGGCATCATGTTTGGGCATTTAGGCATAACGTTTAGGCATCATATTTGGGCATTTAGGCATAACGTTTAGGCATCATGTTTGGGCATTTAGGCATGACGTTTAGGCATCATGTTTGGGCATTTAGGCATCATGTTTGGGCATTTAGGCATAACGTTTAGGCATCATGTTTGGGCATTTAGGCATAACGTTTAGGCATCATATTTGGGCATTTAGGCATAACGTTTAGGTATGAGAAACGTTTGACAAAAATCACAAATAGGCCTTAGAATTATTTAAAAACATTTTATAAAAATGTTGTCACATTGTTTTTGAAACACTGACACACACACATTGTATTTACAATGACATATTCTACGATATCCTGCAGGAGAAAAAGGTGCCATGCTCAGTCCTGGTCTGTCATCAGAGGTAATGTATCAGCTACATCTGCAGCTAGGACCTTCAGCACCATGCTCAGCCCTGGTCTGTCATCAGAGGTAATGTATCAGCTACATCTGCAGCTAGGACCTTCAGCACCATGCTCAGCCCTGGTCTGTCATCAGAGGTAATGTATCAGCTATATCTGCAGCTAGGACCTTCAGCACCATGCTCAGCCCTGGTCTGTCATCAGAGGTAATGTATCAGCTACATCTGCAGCTAGGACCTTCAGCACCATGCTCAGCCCTGGTCTGTCATCAGAGGTAATGTATCAGCTATATCTGCAGCTAGGACCTTCAGCACCATGCTCAGTCCTGGTCTGTCATCAGAGGTAATGTATCAGCTATATCTGCAGCTAGGACCTTCAGCACCATGCTCAGTCCTGGTCTGTCATCAGAGGTAATGTATCAGCTACATCTGCAGCTAGGACCTTTAGCACCATGCTCAGCCCTGGTCTGTCATCAGAGGTAATGTATCAGCTATATCTGTAGCTAGGACCTTTAGCACCATGCTCAGCCCTGGTCTGTCATCAGAGGTAATGTATCAGCTATATCTGTAGCTAGGACCTTTAGCACCATGCTCAGCCCTGGTCTGTCATCAGAGGTAATGTATCAGCTATATCTGCAGCTAGGACCTTCAGCACCATGCTCAGTCCTGGTCTGTCATCAGAGGTAATGTATCAGCTACATCTGCAGCTAGGACCTTTAGCACCATGCTCAGCCCTGGTCTGTCATCAGAGGTAATGTATCAGCTATATCTGCAGCTAGGACCTTCAGCACCATGCTCAGTCCTGGTCTGTCATCAGAGGTAATGTATCAGCTACATCTGCAGCTAGGACCTTTAGCACCATGCTCAGCCCTGGTCTGTCATCAGAGGTAATGTATCAGCTATATCTGCAGGTAGGACCTTTAGCACCATGCTCAGCCCTGGTCTGTCATCAGAGGTAATGTATCAGCTACATCTGCAGCTAGGACCTTTAGCACCATGCTCAGCCCTGGTCTGTCATCAGAGGTAATGTATCAGCTATATCTGCAGCTAGGACCTTTAGCACCATGCTCAGCCCTGGTCTGTCATCAGAGGTAATGTATCAGCTATATCTGTAGCTAGGACCTTTAGCACCATGCTCAGCCCTGGTCTGTCATCAGAGGTAATGTATCAGCTATATCTGCAGGTAGGACCTTCAGCACCATGCTCAGCCCTGGTCTGTCATCAGAGGTAATGTATCAGCTACATCTGCAGCTAGGACCTTTAGCACCATGCTCAGCCCTGGTCTGTCATCAGAGGTAATGTATCAGCTACATCTGCAGCTAGGACCTTTAGCACCATGCTCAGCCCTGGTCTGTCATCAGGGGTAATGTATCAGCTACATCTGCAGCTAGGACCTTTAGCACCATGCTCAGCCCTGGTCTGTCATCAGAGGTAATGTATCAGCTATATCTGCAGCTAGGACCTTTAGCACCATGCTCAGCCCTGGTCTGTCATCAGAGGTAATGTATCAGCTACATCTGCAGCTAGGACCTTCAGCACCATGCTCAGCCCTGGTCTGTCATCAGAGGTAATGTATCAGCTACGTCACCCCGCTCCTCCGCTCTCTCCACTGGCTTCCAGTTGAAGCTCGCATCCGCTACAAGACCATGGTGCTTGCCTACGGAGCTGTGAGGGGAACGGCACCTCAGTACCTCCAGGCACCTCAGTACCTCCAGGCTCTGATCAGGCCCTACACCCAAACAAGGGCACTGCGTTCATCCACCTCTGGCCTGCTCGCCTCCCTACCACTGAGGAAGTACAGTTCCCGCTCAGCCCAGTCAAAACTGTTCGCTGCTCTGGCCCCCCAATGGTGGAACAAACTCCCTCACGACGCCAGGACAGCGGAGTCAATCACCACCTTCCGGAGACACCTGAAACCCCACCTCTTTAAGGAATACCTAGGATAGGATAAGTAATCCTTCTCACCCCCCTTTTAAGATTTAGATGCACTATTGTAAAGCGACTGTTCCACTGGATGTCATAAGGTGAATGCACCAATTTGTAAGTCGCTCTGGATAAGAGCGTCTGCTAAATGACTTAAATGTAAATGTAATCTGCAGGTAGGACCTTTAGCACCATGCTCAGCCCTGGTCTGTCATCAGAGGTAATGTATCAGCTATATCTGCAGGTAGGACCTTTAGCACCATGCTCAGCCCTGGTCTGTCATCAGAGGTAATGTATCAGCTATATCTGCAGGTAGGACCTTTAGCACCATGCTCAGCCCTGGTCTGTCATCAGAGGTAATGTATCAGCTACATCTAGTTAGGTCCTTTAGCACCATGCTCTTGTCTTCTGTCCTCAGCATAGCTTTCAGACTGCTCCAGAACGCCTGTCTCTTCCTCTCCAGACCAGCCCCGCGACACTCCAGGTAGCTCTGCTGCCTCAGCATTGTCTGCAGGTTCGGGAACTTCCTAGGCAGAGAGTCAGGAGGGATGGACTCCGAGAGGAGGAAGACCAGGGAGTCCTGTTGTACACTGCCTTCAGGAGATATGAACCTCAGACCCACAGTGAGATGCCTTCAGGAGATATGAACCTCAGACCCACAGTGAGATGCCTTCAGGAGATATGAACCTCAGACCCACAGTGAGATGCCTTCAGGAGATATGAACCTCAGACCACGATGAGATGCCTTCAGGAGATATGAACCTCAGACCCACAGTGAGATGCCTTCAGGAGATATGAACCTCAGACCCACAGTCAGTTGCCTTCAGGAGATATGAACCTCAGACCCACAGTCTGTTGCCTTCAGGAGATATGAGCCTCAGACCCACAGTGAGATGCCTTCAGGAGATATGAACCTCAGACCCACAGTGAGTTGCCTTCAGGAGATATGAACCTCAGACCCACGATGAGTTGCCAACAGGAGATATGAATCTCAGACCACGATGAGTTGCCTTCAGGAGATATGAATCTCAGACCACGATGAGTTGCCTTCAGGAGATATGAATCACAGACCACAATGAGTTGCCTTCAGGAGATATGAACCTCAGACCACGATGAGTTGCCTTCAGGAGATATGAACCTCAGACCACGATGAGATGCCTTCAGGAGATATGAACCTCAGACCCACAGTGAGATGCCTTCAGGAGATATGAACCTCAGACCCACAGTCTGTTGCCTTCAGGAGATATGAGCCTCAGACCCACAGTGAGATGCCTTCAGGAGATATGAACCTCAGACCCACAGTGAGTTGCCTTCAGGAGATATGAACCTCAGACCCACGATGAGTTGCCAACAGGAGATATGAATCTCAGACCACGATGAGTTGCCTTCAGGAGATATGAATCTCAGACCACGATGAGTTGCCTTCAGGAGATATGAATCTCAGACCACGATGAGTTGCCTTCAGGAGATATGAGCCTCAGACCATGATGAGTTGCCTTCAGGAGATATGAACCTCAGACCCACAGTCTGTTGCCTTCAGGAGATATGAGCCTCAGACCCACAGTGAGATGCCTTCAGGAGATATGAACCTCAGACCCACAGTGAGTTGCCTTCAGGAGATATGAACCTCAGACCCACGATGAGTTGCCAACAGGAGATATGAATCTCAGACCACGATGAGTTGCCTTCAGGAGATATGAATCTCAGACCACGATGAGTTGCCTTCAGGAGATATGAATCTCAGACCACGATGAGTTGCCTTCAGGAGATATGAGCCTCAGACCATGATGAGTTGCCTTCAGGAGATATGAATCTCAGACCACGATGAGTTGCCTTCAGGAGATATGAGCCTCAGACCATGATGAGTTGCCTTCAGGAGATATGAACCTCAGACCCACAGTCTGTTGCCTTCAGGAGATATGAACCTCAGACCCACAGTCAGTTGCCTTCAGGAGACAAAGGTGGTTTTAATCCAGTGAGGTCCTCATCATCTAGTCTATCGATGGTGTTGTGGGAAAATGTCTAAGCATTGGGGTGTCGTCGGGCAGATTTGGTGGCACGCTGTTGAGATTTCTGATAGGATAAATTCTTTATTCTCTTGTCTTGAAGTGACACACACAGGCCCAATCCTCTCTCTCCTCCCTCTGGAAGCACACAGTGGGACTGTCAGGAGGGATGGGATGGCAAAGGGACAAAGACATACTGGAAAGAAAGGCCGCTCAGACCTGGTGATGTGGAGAGGCTCTGTGTCTGCACCACGTAGTCTCACCGACCCGGTGACGTGGAGAGGCTCTGTGTCTGCACCACGTAGTCTCACCGACCTGGTGACGTGGAGAGGCTCTGTGTCTGCACCACGTAGTCTCACCGACCTGGTGACGTGGAGAGGCTCTGTGTCTGCACCACGTAGTCTCACCGACCTGGTGACGTGGAGAGGCTCTGTGTCTGCACCACGTAGTCTCACCGACCTGGTGACGTGGAGAGGCTCTGTGTCTGCACCACGTAGTCTCACCGACCTGGTGACGTGGAGAGGCTCTGTGTCTGCACCACGTAGTCTCACCGACCTGGTGACGTGGAGAGGCTCTGTGTCTGCACCACGTAGTCTCACCGACCTGGTGACGTGGAGAGGCTCTGTGTCTGCACCACGTAGTCTCACCGACCTGGTGACGTGGAGAGGCTCTGTGTCTGCACCACAGTAGTCTCACCGACCTGGTGACGTGGAGAGGCTCTGTGTCTGCACCACGTAGTCTCACCGACCTGGTGACGTGGAGAGGCTCTGTGTCTGCACCACGTAGTCTCACCGACCTGGTGACGTGGAGAGGCTCTGTGTCTGCACCACGTAGTCTCACCGACCTGGTGACGTGGAGAGGCTCTGTGTCTGTGAGTCTCACCGACCCGGTGACGTGGAGAGGCTCTGTGTCTGCACCACGAGTCTCACCGACCCGGTGACGTGGAGAGACTCTGTGTCTGCACCACGTAGTCTCACCGACCTGGTGACGTGGAGAGGCTCTGTGTCGGCACCACGTAGTCTCACCGACCTGGTGACGTGGAGAGGCTCTGTGTCTGCACCACGTAGTCTCACCGACCTGGTGACGTGGAGAGGCTCTGTGTCTGCACCACGTAGTCTCACCGACCTGGTGACGTGGAGAGGCTCTGTGTCTGCACCACGTAGTCTCACCGACCTGGTGACGTGGAGAGGCTCTGTGTCGGCACCACGTAGTCTCACCGACCTGGTGACGTGGAGAGGCTCTGTGTCTGCACCACGTAGTCTCACCGACCCGGTGACGTGGAGAGGCTCTGTGTCTGCACCACGTAGTCTCACCGACCTGGTGACGTGGAGAGGCTCTGTGTCTGCACCACGTAGTCTCACCGACCTGGTGACGTGGAGAGGCTCTGTGTCTGCACCACAGTAGTCTCACACCAGGCTCTTGTCATCTCCCCTCTTGTGCCATCAAACCCCCTGTAACTCATCCAGAACGCAGCAGCCCGCCTGGTTATCAACCTTCCCAACTTGTCTCATGTCACCCCGCTCCTCCACACACTCCACTGGTTTCCAATCAAAGCTCGCATCCACTACAAGAGAGAACCACGCAAGAGAGAACCAGATTCATATCTATGTCGCTCACTTCCTATCACCAAAACCAAGGTGTTTTAAAGATATACATTTCTCAGGGTAGAAAAGTCATTGTTGTTCCCCGGAAATGGCATTTACGCTTCCCGAGCGCAAGGAATTGAAGGTGTGTTAGGTTTTTAATGGGATCTTGGCAATAGATGACTGTCATATATTAGTTGCTTGATAAAGTCCAGGATCTGGAGTTGAGGCAATGACAGATCCAGGATGATTGACAAGGAGTTGTGAGATACATTTAGGAACTGGAGCCTGACAGTGTGAGCCAACGCATTGGGTCAGTCCAGGAGCTGGAGCCTGACAGTGTGAACCAACTCATTGGGTCAGTCCAGGAACTGGAGCCTGACAGTGTGAACCAACGCATTGGGACAGTCCAGGAACTGGAGCCTGACAGTGTGAACCAACTCATTGGGTCAGTCCAGGAACTGGAGCCTGACAGTGTGAGCCAACTCATTGGGTCAGTCCAGGAACTGGAGCCTGACAGTGTGAGCCAACGCATTGGGTCAGTCCAGGAACTGGAGCCTGACAGTGTGAGCCAACTCATTGGGTCAGTCCAGGAACTGGAGCCTGACAGTGTGAGCCAACTCATTGGGTCAGTCCAGGAACTGGAGCCTGACAGTGTGAACCAACGCATTGGGTCAGTCCAGGAACTGGAGCCTGACAGTGTGAACCAACACATTGGGTCAGTCCAGGAACTGGAGCCTGACAGTGTGAACCAACGCATTGGGTCAGTCCAGGAACTGGAGCCTGACAGTGTGAACCAACGCATTGGGTCAGTCCAGGAACTGGAGCCTGACAGTGTGAGCCAACTCATTGGGTCAGTCCAGGAACTGGAGCCTGACAGTGTGAGCCAACGCATTGGGTCAGTCCAGGAACTGGAGCCTGACAGTGTGAGCCAACTCATTGGGTCAGTCCAGGAACTGGAGCCTGACAGTGTGAGCCAACTCATTGGGTCAGTCCAGGAACTGGAGCCTGACAGTGTGAGCCAACTCATTGGGTCAGTCCAGGAACTGGAGCCTGACAGTGTGAGCCAACTCATTGGGTCAGTCCAGGAACTGGAGCCTGACAGTGTGAGCCAACTCATTGGGTCAGTCCAGGAACTGGAGCCTGACAGTGTGAGCCAACTCATTGGGTCAGTCCAGGAACTGGAGCCTGACAGTGTGAGCCAACTCATTGGGTCAGTCCAGGCACTGGAGCCTGACAGTGTGAGCCAACTCATTGGGTCAGTCCAGGAACTGGAGCCTGACAGTGTGAGCCAACGCATTGGGTCAGTCCGGGAACTGGAGCCTGGCAGTGTGAGCCAACTCATTGGGTCAGTCCAGGAACTGGAGCCTGACAGTGTGAGCCAACTCATTGGGTCAGTCCAGGAACTGGAGCCTGACAGTGCGAGCCAACGCATTGGGTCAGTCCAGGAGCTGGAGCCTGACAGTGTGAGCCAACGCATTGGGTCAGTCCAGGAAGGTCCTCATAATCTAATCTATCGATGTTGTTGTGTACGTATTGGGTGTCGTCGGGCAGATTTTGTGGAACGCTGCTGAGATTCTGATTCTAAAATATCAGGTTGATTAAGACAGTTAGATACAGTATAATATCAGGTTGATTAGGACAGTTAGGTACAGTATAATATCAGGTTGATTAGGACAGTTAGGTACAGTATAATATCAGGTTGATTAGGACAGTTAGGTACAGTATAATATCAGGTTGATTAGGACAGTTAGGTACAGTATAATATCAGGTTGATTAGGACAGTTAGGTACAGTATAATGTCAGGTTGATTAAGACAGTTAGGTACAGTATAATATCAGGTTGATTAGGACAGTTAGGTACAGTATAATATCAGGTTGATTAAGACAGTTTGGTACAGTATAATATCAGGTTGATTAAGACAGTTAGGTACAGTATAATATCAGGTTGATTAGGACAGTTAGGTACAGTATAATATCAGGTTGATTAAGACAGTTAGGTACAGTATAATATCAGGTTGATTAGGACAGTTAGGTACAGTAAAATATCAGGTTGATTAGGACAGGTAGGTACAGTATAATATCAGGTTGATTAGGACAGTTAGGTACAGTATCATATCAGGTTGATTAGGACAGTTAGGTACAGTATAATATCAGGTTGATTAGGACAGTTAGGTACAATATAATATCAGGTTGATTAGGACAGTTAGGTACAGTATAATATCAGGTTGATTAGGACAGGTAGGTACAGTATAATATCAGGTTGATTAAGACAGTTAGGTACAGTATAATATCAGGTTGATTAAGACAGTTAGGTACAGTATAATATCAGGTTGATTAGGACAGTTAGGTACAGTATAATATCAGGTTGATTAAGACAGGTAGGTACAGTATAATATCAGGTTGATTAAGACAGTTAGGTACAGTATAATATCAGGTTGATTAAGACAGTTAGGTACAGTATAATATCAGGTTGATTAAGACAGTTAGGTACAGTATAATATCAGGTTGATTAAGACAGGTAGGTACAGTATAATATCAGGTTGATTAAGACAGTTAGGTACAGTATAATATCAGGTTGATTAAGACAGTTAGGTACAGTATAATATCAGGTTGATTAAGACAGGTAGGTACAGTATAATATCAGGTTGATTAGGACAGTTAGGTACAGTATAATATCAGGTTGATTAGGACAGTTAGGTACAGTATAATATCAGGTTGATTAGGACAGTTAGGTACAGTATAATATCAGGTTGATTAGGACAGTTAGGTACAGTATAATATCAGGTTGATTAGGACAGTTAGGTACAGTATAATATAAGGTTGATTAAGACAGTTAGGTACAGTATAATATCAGGTTGATTAAGACAGTTAGGTACAGTATAATATCAGGTTGATTAGGACAGTTAGGTACAGTATAATATCAGGTTGATTAAGACAGTTAGGTACAGTATAATATCAGGTTGATTAGGACAGTTAGGTACAGTATAATATCAGGTTGATTAAGACAGTTAGGTACAGTATAATATCAGGTTGATTAAGACAGTTAGGTACAGTATAATATCAGGTTGATTAGGACAGTTAGGTACAGTATAATATCAGGTTGATTAGGACAGTTAGGTACAGTATAATGTCAGGTTGATTAGGACAGTTAGGTACAGTAAAATATCAGGTTGATTAAGACAGTTAGGTACAGTATAATATCAGGTTGATTAGGACAGTTAGGTACAGTATCATATCAGGTTGATTAAGACAGGTAGGTACAGTATAATATCAGGTTGATTAAGACAGTTAGGTACAGTATAATATCAGGTTGATTAGGACAGTTAGGTACAGTAAAATATCAGGTTGATTAGGACAGGTAGGTACAGTATAATATCAGGTTGATTAAGACAGTTAGGTAGAGTAAAAAACAAGGTTGATTAAGACAGTTAGGTAGAGTAAATGAAAGGATTTAAATATATACAGTTATCGATATATATGTATTTATCAAACTGTGGTTGACATCAATTCATAAGTGGAATGTGGAAGTGGAATATAAAACCAATGGGGCAAATCAGAACAGTCACCTTTACCTGGCCATAGCTTCTGTAGGTTCTACATAGACTGGTTCACATTGTGAGTCCTCAGCTCCAATGGGGCAAATCAGAACAGTCACCTTTACCTGGCCGTAGCTTCTGTAGGTTCTACATAGACTGGTTCACATTGTGAGTCCTCAGCTCCAATGGGGCAAATCAGAACAGTCACCTTTACCTGGCCGTAGCTTCTGTAGGTTCTACATAGACTGGTTCACATTGTGAGTCCTCAGCTCCAATGGGGCAAATCAGAACAGTCACCTTTACCTGGCCGTAGCTTCTGTAGGTTCTACATAGACTGGTTCACATTGTGAGTCCTCAGCCCCAATAGTCTGTGAGTTGGACATTACTAAACTATAAGTGTGTATTGTGAGTCCTCAACTCCAATAGCCTGTGAGTTGGACATTACTAAACTATAAGTGTGTATCGTGAGTCCTCAACTCCAATAGTCTGTGAGTTGGACATTACTAAACTATAAGTGTGTATTGTGAGTCCTCAACTCCAATAGCCTGTGAGTTGGACATTACTAAACTATAAGTGTGTATTGTGAGTCCTATAGCCTGTGAGCTAAACTATAAGTGTGTATTGTGAGTCCTCCCCAATAGCCTGTGAGTTGGACATTACTAAACTATAAGTGTGTATTGTAGTGGTAAACTGTCACCAAATCACCCAAGAATGAGAGTTCTTTCGAACAGGACAGTACCTGTGTGTTTGTTTCTTCGTCCTGGTCCACCCAGGCCGTAGGCGAGGTCAAGGATAGCAGGGTTCGGTACACGAATCGGGTTCTCGGTAGGTCCAGGTCCAAACGCCAACAGGTAAGTCCAAACAATCCAGCTCATACACGGTAAATCCAGCCAATCTCTATAGTCTCTTTCTCTATTGTTCATAGCTCCTTCCAGTCCTCTCTCTTCCTCTTCCTGGTTTTTCTTGACCCTTTATCTGTGAGTCGGCTCCACCTTCTGAGGGTTCCCCTTGCTTCTGGGACTTGTAGTTTTGGCGGTCGGCCATTTTGTGATCTGTAGTTCTGACAGGGGTGGCCATTTTAGTGATCGGGCAGAGCCCGTTTATTAGCTCTGCTCTCACATATCTGCCACTTATCACTCGACCCCCTTCTTTGCCACATATCTCTCCCCTAGATCCGACCCCCTAGGTCGGGCTACCGCAGCAAAATATGCATGCATGCGGGATAACCCATCCGCGTTTCCCATTTCCTTCCCTGCTCTGTGTTTCAAGTCAAAATGGAACGGTTGGAGACTCAAAAACCACCGCATCACCCGAGCGTTCTTCTCTTTAGCCCTATGCATCCAGGTGAGTGGGGCATGGTCACTGATGAGGGTGAAGTGGCGCCCCAGCAGGTAGTACTTCAGGCTTTCTAGAGCCCACTTTACTGCCAGCGCTCTTTCTCAACGACTGAGTAGTTGGTTTCCCGTGGTTCCAGCTTCCTGCTTAAAAACAGGATGGGGTGTTCCACCCTTCTACCTCTTGGGATAGCACTGCTCCCAAGCCGACCTCTGAGGCATCCGTCTGAACCACAAACTCTTTCTCAAAGTCTGGTACCACCAGCACTGGGTTACAACAGAGAGCCTCCTGTAATGTCCTAAATGCTTTGGTGGCCCTTTCATCCCATTTGACCATGTTTGGCCCTCTGGCTCTAGTCATGTCGGTAAGTGGGCGGCCACTGTGGCATAACTTGGGATGAACTTCCGGTAGTAACCGGTCAGCCCTAGGAAGGCTCGGACCTGCTTCTTATTTACTGGTTTCGGCCATTCTCTAATTGCCTTCACCTTCTTATGTTGGGGTTTGATTAACCCTCTTCCCACAGTGTATCCCAGATACTCTGTTTCCTCTAACCCCACGTAACACTTGGCAGGGTTTGCCGTGAGCCCTGCCTTTCTAAGGGCATCTAACACTGCCTGTACCCGGGGTAAGTGGGATTCCCAATCTGGGCTGTAGATCCCCACGTCATCTAAATAAGCTGCGGCGTATGCCTTGTGCGGTTTTAAGACTTTGTCCATGAGCCGTTGAAAGGTTGCTGGGGCCCCGTGTAAGCCGAATGGCATGACGGTGTATTGAAACAAACCGTCAGGTGTTGCAAAGGCTGTCTTTTCTTTGGCCCTGGGGGTCAGAGGAATTTGCCAGTACCCTTTTGTCAGATCAAGGGTCGTAATGTACCGAGCATGACCAATTTTCTCCAGTAGTTCATCTACTCGGGGCATGGGTAGGCATCAAACTTTGAGATTTCATTTACCTTCCGAAAGTCGTTACAGAACCGCAACGACCCATCGGGCTTGGAGACCATCACAATTGGGCTAGACCACTCACTATGTGACTCTTCAACCACTCCAGCTGTCAACATTTTCTCAGTCTCTGCTCTAATCGCGGCCCGTCGAGCCTCGGGTACCCGATATGGCCTCATACTCACTTTTCTCCCTGGTAGGGAAACGATATCATGAGCCGTAACCTCAGTTCGGCCAGGTACCTCTGAAAACACATCTCTGTTTTTCTGGATCAGGGCCTTTACTTCCTGTACTTGCGCTGGGGACAGAGTGGGTGAAATATTTACTTCGGCTGTCTCCTGAATGTGTGGGGTATGTGACCATTAGTGTTTCTCTCTCTCTCCATGCTTTTAACAGGTTTATGTGATAAATCTGTTCCTGGGGCCGTCGACCTGGCTGTCGGATCCGATAATTGACTTCTCCTATTCTCTCCAGTACTTCATATGGCCCTTTCCATGTGGCTAGTAGTTTACATTCTACTGTGGGGATCAGCACTAACACCTTATCTCCCGGTTGAAATTCCCTCAGGGTAGCCTGCCGGTTATAAGTGTGCCGCTGGTGTTCTTGTGTTTGTCTCATGTGCTCTCTGACGATGGGCATGACTGTGGCTATCCTGTCTTGCATTGCCGTGACGTGCTCTATGACACTAGTATACGGGGTGGATTGGTGCTCCCAGGTTTCCCGGGCGATGTCTAAGATTCCCCGGGGATGCCTCCCATATACCAGCTCAAAGGGAGAAAACCCCAGCGAGGCTTGAGGAACCTCTCTAATGGCAAACATCAGATACGGCAACATGCAATCCCAGTTTTTCCCATCCTTATCGATTACCTTCCTGAGCATTGACTTCAGGGTTCGGTTGAATCTTTCAACCAGCCCGTCCGTCTGAGGATGGTAAACCGATGTCCTCAACTGTTTCACCTGCCACAGTTTACAAAGGTCCGCCATAAGGCGGGACATAAAGGGGGTCCCCTGGTCGGTAAGGATCTCCTTTGGAACCCCTACCCTGGTGAACAAGAGCACTAATTCCTTTGCGATATTTTTGGAAGTCATCGTCCGAAGGGGAATGGCTTCTGGGTAGCGAGTGGCATAATCTAGAATGACCAGAATGTATTGGTGCCCTCTGGCGGATTTGGGTAGTGGGCCCACTAAATCCATCGCTATCCTCTCAAATGGCGTTTCGATTATGGGGAGTGGCACTAATGGGCTTCTAAAAGCTGGTCGGGAGCTGTTAACTGGCACTCCGGGCACTCTCCACAATGCCGAGCCACTTCAGCTTGAATTCCTGGCCAGTAAAACCTCCTTACAATCCGGTCTCTGGTTTTATCGATACCAAGGTGTCCACCCAGAATGTGCCCATGAGCTAGATCCAGTACTGTCCTCCGGTACCGAGTGGGAACCAACAACTGTTCCACCACATCAACCCCTATTTTCGAGACTCTGTACACCAAACCCTTTTTCAGGATGAAGTGTGGAAAACTATTAGGCATCATCCCACCATTTATGGGAGTACCATCTACGACCTGCACATCTGCTCTGGCTTGTTGCAGGGTTGGATCCTGGTTTTGGGCCGTCCCAAAATTAGTCAAGGACTCTGCCAGGTCTGCTGGTTCTATATCGTCGTCCTCTGGATTCAGATCGACCCCAGCCCCACTAGTACCGGGCTGTTCGTCATCAGCAAGGTTTGCCACTTCATCCTCCTCCTCCCCTACTAGCACCTGTGATGTTGTCCCCTGGGAGACCTCTTTTCTTGGCTTTGGTTGAAGGCCCCATGCTTCTTCCTGCTTGGTCAGGGTTGTTGGATTCTCAAATATGCCATTCTTGTGGCCTAACTTCGCAAAGTTAGGAAAGTCTCTACCCAATATTACATCATATGGCATCTTTGGGACCACGCCGACCTCATAATCCAGCAGACCGTCCTCTGTTTGTATGCTCACTAAGGCCATGGGGTACAGACGGGTATCCCCATGAATGCATGTAACACTGATATCCTGTCTTGTATCCAGTTTATGATTCGGCACTAGGCCTGCAACGACCAGGGTTAGCATACTGCCGGAATCCAGCAGTGCTTCAACCTCTTTCCCTTCAATCTTCACCCTGCACATATGTTTGTTTCTTGATCTTTCAAGTACAGTGGTTACAACAGGACATGCATACCGTATATCATCTTCATTTTCACTGAGGTTACATTGCATTGGCTCTTCTTTAATAGGGCAATAGGCTGCAATATGTCCTGGTTGATTACAATTGTAACAGATAATAGGGGTTCGAGGGGAGACCCCCTCGACACCCAGTCCCGGTTTCCGTTTTTTCCCTTAGTGTCTTGGCCTGATTCTGATTCTTTCCTCATGGCCCCACGCTGCTCTCTTCCCCCTCTATATGTTGGGACAGCCTTACCCTGTCCGCTGGTTCGCCCATGCCTGGGGAACGGGAATCTTTCCTCCTGTGCCTGCTCAGCTGTTCTTGCCGTACAATACCGTTCAACCAGGCCCACGAGATGGTCGGCGGAAAATACCTCGTTCTGGCCAACCCATCGTCTCACTTCTTGGGGTAGACCTCGCTGAAACTGGTTGAGTACGATGGTCTCGACAATCTCGGCGGATGACCGGGTCTCTGGTCGCAACCATTTCCGTGCCAGGTGAATCAAGTCGAACATCTGTGTTCGTGGGGTTGTCCCGGTCGGTAGGACCACTGGTGGAAGCGGTGTGCCCTCACGGTATCGGTCACTCCCAGTCTAGTCAGGATCTCCCCCTTTAGTTTATCGTAATCCTGTGCTTCTTTCAACTCCAGGTCGAAATACGCTTTTTGAGCGTCCCCTGCCAGGTATGGTGCCAGAAGCCCTGCCCATTCTTCTTTCGGCCACTTTTCCCTCTCTGCCGTCCTTTCGAAGGTGGTAAGATATGCTTCCACATCATCCTGCGCTGTCATTTTTTGAAGAAAATGATTGGCCCTCCTCTGGGAATTTGCAGCTGGTAATTGAGCCCCAATTTGGTCCGCTAGCCCCTTTAGGCCTTCTCTTAACTCTTGGGTGTTTCTCTCTTGCTCTTCTCTGAGCAGCTGGTTGGTGCGGTGCTGGATCTGTAACGTGTCCTGATACATTCGCATTGCATCCTGATGAACTATTTGTTGAGCTCTAGTTGCCTCTTGTTGGGCGGCCGCCGCTTGTAACAGGGCCTGTATGGCTCCCTCCATACTCATTTTCCTGAAAAAACTGTCCTACCCAAACAAAGCCAAAACAAAAAAAAACCTGACTCCCCTTTGGAGTGCTAACTGAACATTTATTTAATTTTTCCTTCTACCTAACCAGTGGTATGTTAGTCCATACCTGCATCCTCCACCACGTGTGGCAAACCTCTTCAAGGTTATCAGCGTTTGTCACAAACTAAGTGGTAAACTGTCACCAAATCACCCAAGAATCAGAGTTCTTTCGAACAGGACAGTACCTGTGTGTTTGTTTCTCCGTCCTGGTCCACCCAGGCCGTAGGCAAGGTCAAGGATAGCAGGGTTCGGTACACGAATCGGGTTCTCGGTAGGTCCAGGTCCAAACGCCAACAGGTAAGTCCAAACAATCCAGCTCATACACAGTAAATCCAGCCAATCTCTATAGTATCTTTCTCTATTGTTCATAGCTCCTTCCAGTCTCTCTCTTCCTCTTCCTGGTTTTTCTTGACCCTTTATCTGTGAGTCGGCTCCACCTTCTGAGGGTTCCCCTTGCTTCTGGGACTTGTAGTTTTGGCGGTCGGCCATTTTGTGATCTGTAGTTCTGACAGGGGTGGCCATTTTAGTGATCGGGCAGAGCCCGTTTATTAGCTCTGCTCTCACATATCTGCCACTTATCACTCGACCCCCTTCTTTGCCACAGTCCTCAGCCCCAATAGCCTGTGAGTTGGACATTACTAAACTATAAGTGTGTATTGTGAGTCCTCAACTCCAATAGCCTGTGAGTTGGACATTACTAAACTATAAGTGTGTATTGTGAGTCCTCAGCTCCAATAGCCTGTGAGTTGGACATTACTAAACTATAAGTGTGTATCGTGAGTCCTCAACTCCAATAGCCTGTGAGTTGGACATTACTAAACTATAAGTGTGTATTGTGAGTCCTCAACTCCAATAGCCTGTGAGTTGGACATTACTAAACTATAAGTGTGTATTGTGAGTCCTCAGCCCCAATAGCCTGTGAGTTGGACATTACTAAACTATAAGTGTGTATTGTGAGTCCTCAACTCCAATAGCCTGTGAGTTGGACATTACTAAACTATAAGTGTGTATTGTGAGTCCTCAACTCCAATAGCCTTTGAGTTGGACATTTATAAACTATAAGTGTGTATCGTGAGTCCTCAACTCCAATAGTCTGTGAGTGGGACATTTCTAAACTATAAGTGTGTATTGTGAGTCCTCAGCTCCAATAGTCTGTGAGTTGGACATTTCTAAACTATAAGTGTGTATCGTGAGTCCTCAGCTCCAATAGTCTGTGAGTTGGACATTTCTAAACTATAAGTGTGTATTGTGAGTCCTCAGCTCCAATAGTCTGTGAGTTGGACATTTCTATACTATACGTGTGTATTGTGTTAACTAAACAAAGAGCCTAGAGGCTCAGTTATCTTATCACATAACACTTCTCCAATCTTGCCACGACAAGAGGCTACTTCCTGTTGCTACTTCCTGTTGCCAGATACAACACAAAGTTTGGTGGCCATGACATATTTTCTGCTTTTATGAAAGATGTAGTAAATTATCTCTGAAAACATTGGCAGTTTTAAGTTGACCCCATTTTATAATGCATCTATTTACAGAATATAATCTATATAATAGAGATGTATTTACAGAATATAATCTATATAATAGAGATGTATTTACAGAATATAATCTATATAATAGAGATGTATTTACAGAATATAATCTATATAATAGAGATGTATTTACAGAATATAATCTATATAATAGAGATGTATTTACAGAATATAATCTATATAATAGAGATGTATTTACAGAATATAATCTATATAATAGAGATGTATTTACAGAATATAATCTATATAATAGAGATGTATTTACAGAATATAATCTATATAATAGAGATGTATTTACAGAATATAATCTATATAATAGAGATGTATTTACAGAATATAATCTATATAATAGAGATGTATTTACAGAATATAATCTATATAATAGAGATGTATTTACAGAATATAATCTATATAATAGAGATGTATTTACAGAATATAATCTATATAATAGAGATGTATTTACAGAATATAATCTATATAATAGAGATGTATTTACAGAATATAATCTATATAATAGAGATGTATTTACAGAATATAATCTATATAATAGAGATGTATTTACAGAATATAATCTATATAATAGAGATGTATTTACATAATATAATCTATATAATAGAGATGTATTTACAGAATATAATCTATATAATAGAGATGTATTTACAGAATATAATCTATATAATAGAGATGTATTTACAGAATATAATCTATATAATAGAGATGTATTTACAGAATATAATCTATATAATAGAGATGTATTTACAGAATATAATCTATATAATAGAGATGTATTTACAGAATATAATCTATATAATAGAGATGTATTTACAGAATATAATCTATATAATAGAGATTATTTACAGAATATAATCTATATAATAGAGATGTATTTACAGAATATAATCTATATAATAGAGATGTATTTACAGAATATAATCTATATAATAGAGATGTATTTACATAATATAATCTATATAATAGAGATGTATTTACAGAATATAATCTATATAATAGAGATGTATTTACAGAATATAATCTATATAATAGAGATGTATTTACAGAATATAATCTATATAATAGAGATGTATTTACAGAATATAATCTATATAATAGAGATGTATTTACAGAATATAATCTATATAATAGAGATGTATTTACAGAATATAATCTATATAATAGAGATGTATTTACAGAATATAATCTATATAATAGAGATTATTTACAGAATATAATCTATATAATAGAGATGTATTTACAGAATATAATCTATATAATAGAGATGTATTTACAGAATATAATCTATATAATAGAGATGTATTTACAGAATATAATCTATATAATAGAGATGTATTTACAGAATATAATCTATATAATAGAGATGTATTTACAGAATATAATCTATATAATAGAGATGTATTTACAGAATATAATCTATATAATAGAGATGTATTTACAGAATATAATCTATATAATAGAGATGTATTTACAGAATATAATCTATATAATAGAGATGTATTTACAGAATATAATCTATATAATAGAGATGTATTTACAGAATATAATCTATATAATAGAGATGTATTTACAGAATATAATCTATATAATAGAGATGTATTTACAGAATATAATCTATATAATAGAGATGTTTTTGCAGGAAAGTAGAAGCAAAGTCATTTTTTAAAAATGTTTTTTATTTATTTATTTTTTGATAAAATGTGAATATTATTGATCTTCTGGGGAAATTCCACTTTTTTTTTTGTTGCCCAAAACAAGATAATATATTCAGGTATCCAGAGATGTTTATGTAAGGGTTTTCTTCTGGTGAAGTAGAGTCAGACCAAAATGTGGCGTGGCTGGTTGAGATTCATGTTTAATAAAACAAAGTAAACACGAATCAAATACAAACACAATAAACGAAACACGAAAACCCGAAACAGCCTCATACTGGTGCAAAGTAACACAGAGACAGGAACAATCACCCACAAACACACAGTGAAACCCAGGCTACCTAAGTATGATTCTCAATCAGAGACAACTAATGACACCTGCCTCTGATTGAGAACCAGACTAGGCCGAAAACATAGAAATACCCCAAAACATAGAAAAACAAACATAGACTGCCCACCCAACTCACGCCCTGACCATACTAAATAATGACAAAACAAAGGAAATAAAGGTCAGAACGTGACAATAATAGAGATGCTTTTGCAGGAAAACCCTAATAAATTATTCAAAGTAGAATCAAGGTAATTTTTTAAAAATGTTTATTTTTTTATTGATAAAATGTGAATATTTATTGATCTTCTGGGAAAATTCCAATTATTTTTTGCCCAAAACAAGATAATATATTCAGGTATCCAGAGATGTTTATCAAATATTCCGACCACTAAGCCCATAACAAAGTAATATCCGAAGAGGAACTGACCCCTGAGGAGATTTATTACAAAATAGCATCACACATTATATTAACAATTCATATTAACATCAACATTTGAGTACATTTGAGTTCACTCTAGTACCAGTAAATCATTGACCGTGAAAATAATTTCATTTTATTTGAAAAATTCAAATTAGAAGTTGCATTTCCTGCACATCAGTAAAATACACAACAACAACAACAACAACAACAACAACAACAGAATCAGTAGAAAAGGTCAAGGTTCATCATCGGGTTGTGTTGGTTTAGGTGTCAACTCCGTCTGCTATCACTCAGGGTCTGGAAGAACTTGCTTTCTGCAAACGACAAGACAAAACACATCGTCTGTTTTTTTTAAAATATATATATATTTTTTAAATAAACAACACATTTGTCATAACCTATGAGTGACACGTCCAAATCGACAACATTATGGAGGACTTGTACCCAGGTTACCTGTCCTCTGTGAGATCCCCTTGAGATGACATTTCCCAAGGTCCACGTCACAGGTGTAGAGTCCCAGGCATCCTGCACAGTGACCATGAGCACTGCAGCTTCTTGCCTGGATACCGCTGCAGCCGTGCTACAGAGACGTTACAAAGTCAAACGGTGACTCCCAACATCAGGAAGATGTGATTCAACGTGTCTGCTGAATGTGACGTCCTTGGTGGGATCGACGTCACATTATGCAGTGAATTGATGAAGGAAGAAAAACTGGTCGCTTCATTTTAAAGATCATTTATGACACGAAATGTTTTTAAATTAGTTATCGAATCAACAACAACACTCACCGTGTCCGAGTTGAATTGGCCGAAGCGTGTCTGTTCTCTGTCCCTGCGATTTCTGTTCAACTGTTCTGGCTGAGAAAATGAACCAAATCCCACAAAACCTCGGTTCAGACGGTCCTTCTCGATTGGATCGATTACCCCGCCGTGGAACGTAGAATATTCGTCACGGTGTCTCTCCGGGAGAAAAGAAGCGTGCTGTCCTCTCGGTGAAACCTCGCCAGTACTCTCCCTGTTACCGATATTACCTGACCAACTCAACTGACCGTCTCTCTTTCCCCGTCTTGGGTTGGACACTCCTGACTCTGCTGAACTCAACGCCTGTGTTAAAATCAACAGGAGGAGACACGCATACTTCCCAAGAGGAAACATGATGTCCATTAGAATTCTGACAACAACCTAGAAGCTTAGCCTGGGTAAAAGTCTGTATCTATCTCAGGCCTGGGATGCATTTATAAAGGCCATCCTAGACCTAGAACCCCTCCTCTTTAACTCATCTGTGACGTCTCTACATCTCATAGATACCCACTTTAACATTTGAAAAGAAAAAGTAACGGCCCCCCTGGGGCTACAAATGTTTAACTAACCGATTAGTAAAGCTCGATGAGAGCAAATTGTAGTGATGTGATGTGATTGGTCTACTATTATGAGTTGTCTGCCAATCGCCTACTGCTTTGTCTGGAAGATAATAAGGGGAACTTTTTAATGAGTATTTACCTAGTGCTCTGTGTCCTGAAGAGCCATGCTTTTGTGACATAGTAGAGAGACAGAATCTCTCTCTCTCTCTCTCTCTCTCTCTCTCTCTCCCCTGTCTCTCTCTCCCTGTCTCTCTCTCTCTCTCTCTCCTGTCTCTCTCTCTCTCTCTCTCCCCTCTCTCTCTCCCTCTCTCTCTCTCTCCCTGTCTCTGTCTCTGTCTCTCTCTCTCTCTCTCTCTCTCTCTCTCTCTCTCTCTCTCTCTCTCTCTCTCTGTCTCTGTCTCTGTCTCCTCTCTCTCTCTCTCTCTCTCTCTCTCTCTCTCTCTCTCTCTCTCTCTCTCTCTCTCTCTCTCTCTCTCTCTCTCTCTCTCCCTGTCTCTCTCTCTCTCTCTCTCCCCCTGTCTCTCTCTCTCTCTCTCTCTCTCTCTCTCTCTCTCTCTCTCTCTCTCTCTCTCTCTCTCTCTCTCTCTCTCTCTCTCTGTCTCTGTCTCTCTCTCTCTCTCTCTCTCTCTCTCTCTCTCTCTCTCTCTCTCTCTCTCTCTCTCTCTCTCTCTCTCTCTCTCTCCCTCTCTCTCTCTCTCTCTCTCTCTCTCTCTCTCTCTCTCTCTCCTGTCTCTGTCTCTCTCTCTCTCTCTCTCTCTCTCTCTCTCTCTCTCTCTCTCTCTCTCTCTCTCTCTCTCTCTCTCTCTCTCTCCCTGTCTCTGTCTCTCTCTCTCTCTCTCTCTCTCTCTCTCTCTCTCTCTCTCTCTCCCTCTCTCTCTCTCTCTCTCTCTCTCTCTCTCTCTCTCTCTCTCTCTCTCTCTCTCTCTCTGTCTCTCTCTCTCTCTCCCAACTCTAACTCCTCTCTCTCTCCCTGTCTCTCTCTCTCTCTCTCTCTCTCTCTCTCTCTCTCTCTCTCTCTCTCTCTCTCTCTCTCTCTCTCTCTCTCTCTCTCTCTCTGTCTCTCTCTCTCTCTCTGTCTCTCTCTCTCTCTCTCTCTCTCTCTCTCTCTCTCTCTCTCTCTCTCTCTCTCTCTCTCTCTCTCTCTCTCTCTCTGTCTCTCTCTCTAGTTATTCAACGATGGAGCTTTTGTTTCCACCAGCCTTATTAGCCTTTTTAAACTGTAATTACGTATGAGAATACATGACATATATCATAAGGTCTTTCTTTGAGGGTCTCATTATACCCTAACACAATGGTGTATGGAAACTCCTGGTTTACAGGCCACATCAGGCCTGCAAGTCACATTATTCTGGCTTGCAAAGGGATGCTTAATCACTATTGGAATCTAGTCAGAGTTAGGATATCCAACAAGTGGAATTGTTAATCACCCGCAACCTGCATTCAGAATAACTGCCAGCGTAGGGGAGATTGAATACTGAGACTACCTCAATCCTTTAAACTGGAACAACCGTCTCAGGAACAGGCCCAACTACTAACAGATTGGATTAGTTTAGAAAAATGTATGCTATTTATCTTTGTGTAGCATTAAAATAATGAATGAATCAATGTACATTCAAAAACACAGATATTAAAAAAAATGTAATCATAAAATCACCATGCAACACAGCATGCTGGGAAATATGATATACGGTTCAATGTAGAACCCTTTCCTGCATTCCAATGAACCCTTCTTGCATTCCAATGAACCCTTCTTGCATTCCAATGAACCCTTCTTGCATTCCAATGAACCTTTTCAGGTCTAATATTGGAAACACACCTGTGGCACTTACACCTGTGATTATCCAGTTTCCAAGGGTGGCAGTGTGTGTTTGGTCTCAAGCAATTCTCTGTGAGTCTAATCTCTCCTCTTAACGGGCCAATTCGGGTGAGGGTGGTGACAGGTGACGGGCAGGGAGTGCCACAGGGATCAATGTTGGGGTCAATTCTGTTCTCAGTTCAGTCAACTTATTTTGACTGAATTATAAAACTGAAGTCATGCAGGATTCTCATTCCTTTATGATGCAGGATTCTCATTCCTTTACGATGCAGGATTCTCATTCCTTTACAATGCAGGATTCTCATTCCTTACGATGCAGGATTCTCATTTTCCTTTACGATGCAGGATTCTCATTCCTTTACGTTGCAGGATTCTCATTCCTTTATGATGCAGGATTCTCATTCCTTTACGATGCAGGATTCTCATTCCTTTACGATGCAGGATTCTCATTCCTTTATGATGCAGGATTCTCATTCCTTTACGATGCAGGATTCTCATTCCTTTACAATGCAGAATAGGATTCTCATTCCTTTACGATGCAGGGATTCTCATTCCTTTATGATGCAGGATTCTCATTCCTTTACGATGCAGGATTCTCATTCCTTTACAATGCAGGATTCTCATTCCTTTACGATGCAGGATTCTCATTCCTTTACGATGCAGGATTCTCATTCCTTTACGATGCAGGATTCTCATTCCTTTACGATGGGATTCTCATTCCTTTATGATGCAGGATTCTCATTCCTTTACGATGCAGGATTCTCATTCCTTTACGATGCAGGATTCTCATTCCTTTACGATGCAGTGATTCTCATTCCTTTACGATGCAGGATTCTCATTCCTTTACGATGCAGGATTCTCATTCCTTTACCATGCAGGATTCTCATTCCTTTACGATGCAGGATTCTCATTCCTTTACGATGCAGGATTCTCATTCCTTTACGATGCAGGATTCTCATTCCTTTTACGATGCAGGATTCTCATTCCTTTACGATGCAGGATTCTCATTCCTTTACGATGCAGGATTCTCATCCTCAGTGATAGCAAGTTGTTTGCTTCTCCAACATGGTCCTGTTGGTGTTTAAAATGGGGCTTGTTTATAGACCTCTTTCTGAAACACTACAGGTGAGAGAGTATTTTCCTTCTCTCTCTCTGTGTCTTTGTGTTCTCTGTTCTGATCTGCGCTGAGACCTCATAATGAAGACAAATCAACCATCCATTTAAACCTAATGAACCACTCCTGTCCCTGGCAGGATAAAGGTGTTTATAAACATATTTGGGTTGCTGTCTGCTGCACTGCACAGGCTGCGTCTCCACCAACACGCCTCTTCTTCTGTCCTTGTTTGCTGCTCAAAAGCAGTACAACATATTTCATTCATTCATTAACTTCACCTTTATTTAACCAGGTAGGCTAGTTGAGAACAAGTTCTCATTTACAACTGCGACCTGGCCAAGATAAAGACAAAGCAGTTAGACACAAACAACGTTTACACATGGAATAAACAAACATACAGTCAATAATACAGTAGGAAAATCTATATACAGCATGTGCAAATGAGGTACGATGCAGGATTCTCATTCCTTTATGATGTAGGATTCTTATTCTTTACGATGCAGGATTCTCATTCCTTTATGATGCAGGACTCTCATTCCTTTATGATGCAGGATTCTCATTCCTTTACGATGCAGGATTCTCATTCCTTCACGATGCAGGATTCTCATTCCTTTACGATGCAGGATTCTCATTCCTTTACGATGCAGGATTCTCATTCCTTCACGATGCAGGATTCTCATTCCTTTACGATGCAGGATTCTCATTCCTTTACGATGCAGGATTCTCATTCCTTCACGATGCAGGATTCTCATTCCTTCACGATGCAGGATTCTCATTCCTTTACGATGCAGGATTCTCATTCCTTTATGATGCAGGATTCTCATTCCTTTACGATGCAGGATTCTCATTCCTTTATGATGCAGGATTCTCATTCCTTTACGATGCAGGATTCTCATTCCTTTATGATGCAGGATTCCCATTCTTTATGATGCAGGATTCTCATTCCTTTATGATGCAGGATTCTCATTCCTTTACGATGCAGGTTTCTCATTCCTTTACGATGCAGGATTCTCATTATTTTACGATGCAGGATTCTCATTCCTTCACAATGCAGGATTCTCATTCCTTCACGATGCAGGATTCTCATTCCTTTACGATGCAGGATTCTCATTCCTTCATGATGCAGGATTCTCATTCCTTCACGATGCAGGATTCTCATTCCTTTACGATGCAGGATTCCCATTCCTTTATGATGCAGGATTCTCATTCCTTTATGATGCAGGATTCCATTCCTTTATGATGCAGGATTCTCATTCCTTTATGATGCAGGATTCTCATTCCTTTGTGATGCAGGATTCTCAGATAATAATAATAATAATAATATATGCCATTTAGCAGATGCTTTTATCCAAAGCGACTTACAGTCATGTGTGCATACATTCTACGTATGGGTGGTCCCGGGAATCAAACCCACTACCCTGGCGTTACAAGCGCCATGCTCTACCAACTGTGCTACAGAAGATAACATGGGCTCCACGTTTCCTTTGTTTCAGACAGCATCAGATAACATGGTCTCCACGTTTCCTTTGTTTCAGACAGCATCAGATAACATGGTCTCCACGTTTCCTTTGTTTCAGACAGCATCAGATAACATGGTCTCCACGTTTCCTTTGTTTCAGACAGCATCAGATAACATGGTCTCCACGTTTCCTTTGTTTCAGACAGCATCAGATAACATGGTCTCCACGTTTCCTTTGTTTCAGACAGCATCAGATAACATGGTCTCCACGTTTCCTTTGTTTCAGACAGCATCAGATAACATGGTCTCCACGTTTCCTTTGTTTCAGACAGCATCAGATAACATGGTCTCCACGTTTCCTTTGTTTCAGACAGCATCAGATACATGGTCTCCACGTTTCCTTTGTTTCAGACAGCATCAGATACATGGTCTCCACGTTTCCTTTGTTTCAGACAGCATCAGATAACATGGTCTACACGTTTCCCTCGCACGGACGATTTCTCTGGTGAGATTCAGCCACTTACGAATGATCCGAAAATGATGAAAACACAGAGAGACGAAAGAGAACATATTTAATAATTGTTATTTTTTTATTGATCAATTTTTTTTGGGGGAAGCTTGGCTTCCTTTAGCATCCACTGCTTGCTGTTCCCCCACCCGTTTCCATCAATAACACTGTCGTAAGTCTACACAGTTACCTCTGACTGTCTGATGTACGTTGCTTTAAATCCCCTAGAGAACAATAAATACAGAAATAGGGCTGAATAGTAACGGAATTAAAGGCTTTAGCAGAGCAAAGAGGAACAGAAACGGTTGCCTCTTGTGATCTTCACAAGTGTTCCACTACCGCTATAACCCCCTCTCTATATCTCCACCGGTGAGATCATATCAAGGAGGGTTTGTTTGAAAGCTTCAACACGTTTTCCATTTTGTTAAAAAATTAGCCTGTTGTTTTTTGTTTTTGTTTGGTTGGGTGACATCAAAACATTGTGTGTGGTATTGTACACGCTTTCATCACTTCCCTCTGCTCAAACACCAGCTGTGTTCCGTGTTCCAGCCTGGTATCCACGGTGACAGCACATCCTTGTTTACCACGCGTTGCTCATAGAGAAGTTTGCATAAATGTGCTGATGTCATAAAGACATCTGCTACCACCTGCCTTACACACACACACACACACACACACACACATAACCACACACACACACACACACACTGAACATGGAAACACACGGTTTACAGTATAGAATGTCTCTCCAAGGTGACTGAGCCCTCGGGATCAGTGGTCTTGTATGAGGGTGACTAGAGCTGTGTTGACAGACACGTTAATGTCCTGAGGTCTGTGAGAATTTCTCCAAGCTGTATAAAGCCTTACAGAATCATGTTGCCACCACCTTTTATCAAAGGACTGTTAAAGGGGATGTGCGGCTGATTGGGGATTTATAAAGACTTTCCTTCAGCTACTGATCTGCTCGTCTCCGGAGGTCTGCTTATGTCGCTATTCAACAACATCCAATCGACACCTGTCGTCGCTCTGAGGCGTAAGAGTTCAGGAAGTGCAGATCCTGGAAAATGGCGAGACAATTCCCTGCACCCACGAGCAGAAAGCATGGCCGTGATCTCCTGCGTCTTCTACCTCCTACCTACCCAACCTCTCACCTGTAACCCGAAGGACAGCTTTTGTCGTGGCAACCAAACGATAAACAACAGCAAAGTGGGAAACCTGAAGATCACTGCTGTGACAAAGGACCTATTCCCCCTAACCTATTCCCCCTAACCTATTCTCCCTAACCTATTCCCCCTAACCTATTCTCCCTAACCTATTCTCCCTAACCTATTCCCCCTAACCTATTCTCCCTAACCTATTCCCCTAACCTATTCTCCCTAACCTATTCCCCTAACCTATTCCCCTAACCTATTCCCCTAACCTATTCCCCCTAACCTATTCCCCTAACCTATTCCCCTAACCTATTCTCCCTAACCTATTCTCCCTAACCTATTCCCCTAACCTATTCTCCCTAACCTATTCTCCCTAACCTATTCCCCTAACCTATTCACCCTAACCTATTCCCCCTAACCTATTCTCCCTAACCTATTCCCCTAACCTATTCCCCTAACCTATTCTCCCTAACCTATTCTCCCTAACCTATTCCCCTAACCTATTCTCCCTAACCTATTCCCCCTAACCTATTCTCCCTAACCTATTCTCCCTAACCTATTCCCCTAACCTATTCCCCCTAACCTATTCCCCTAACCTATTCTCCCTAACCTATTCCCCTAACCTATTCCCCTAACCTATTCTCCCTAACCTATTCCCCCTAACCTATTCCCCCTAACTTATTCCCCTAACCTATTCTCCCTAACCTATTCCCCTAACCTCATCTCCCTAACCTATTCCCCTAACCTATTCTCCCTAACCTATTCCCCTAACCTATTCTTCCTAACCTATTCCCTAACCTATTCCCCTAACCTATTCCCCCTAACTTATTCCCCTAACCTATTCTCCCTAACCTATTCCCCCTAACTTATTCTCCCTAACCTATTCCCCCTAACCTATTCCCCCTAACTTATTCTCCCTAACTTATTCCCCTAACTTATTCTCCCTAACTTATTCTCCCTAACCTATTCCCCCTAACCTATTCCCCTAACCTATTCCCCCTAACCTATTCCCCCTAACCTATTCTCCCTAACTTATTCTCCCTAACTTATTCCCCCTAACTTATTCCCCCTAACTTATTCCCCTAACCTATTCTCCCTAACCTATTCCCCTAACCTATTCCCCTAACCTATTCTCGCTAACCTATTCGCCTAACCTATTCCCCCTAACCTATTCCCCTAACCTATTCCCTAACCTATTCCCCTAACCTATTCCCCTAACCTATTCCCCAGACCTATTCTCCCTAACCTATTCCCCTAACCTATTCCCCTAACCTATTCCCCGAACCTATTCCCCTAACCTATTCCCCCGAACCTATTCCCCCCTAACCTATTCCCCTAACCTATTCCCCTAACCTATTCCCCCGAACCTATTCCCCTAACCTATTCCCCTAACCTATTCCCCAACCTATTCCCCCAAACCTATTCCCCCTAACCTATTCCCCCTAACCTATTCCCCGAACCTATTCCCCCTAACCTATTCCCCTAACCTATTCCCCTAACCTATTCCCCCTAACCTATTCCCCAAACCTATTCCCCTAACCTATTCCCCCTAACCTATTCCCCCTAAACTATTCCCCCTAACCTATTCCCCTAACCTATTCCCTAAACTATTCCTCCTAACCTATTCCCCCTAACTAATTCCCCCTAACCTATTCCCCCTAACCTATTCCCTAACTAATTCTCCTAACCTATTCCCCGAACCTATTCCCTAACTAATTCCCCTAACCTATTCCCCTAACCTATTCCCCTAACTAATTCCCTAACCTATTCCCCCTAACCTATTCCCCCTAACCTATTCCCCCTAACCTATTCCCGCTAACTAATTCTCCCTAACCTATTCCCCCGAACCTATTCCCCCTAACGAATTCCCCCTAACCTATTCCCCTAACTAATTCTCCCTAACCTATTCTCCCTAACCTATTCCCCCTAACCTATTCCCCCTAACCTATTCCCCCTAACCTATTCCCCCTAACCTATTCCCCCTAACCTATTCCCCCTAACGAATTCTCCTAACCTATTCCCCCTAACCTATTCCCCCTAACCTATTCCCCCTAACCTATTCCCCCGAACCTATTCGCCCTAACCTATTCCCCCTAACCTATTCCCCCTAACCTATTCTCCCTAACCTATTCCCCCTAACTAATTCTCCCTAACCTATTCCCCCTAACCTATTCCCCCTAACCTATTCCCCCTAACTAATTCTCCCTAACCTATTCCCCCTAACCTATTCTCCCTAACCTATTCCCCCTAACTTATTCTCCCTAACCTATTCCCCCTAACCTATTCCCCCTAACTAATTCTCCCTAACCTATTCCCCCTAACTAATTCTCCCTAACCTATTCCCCCTAACCTATTCCCCCTAACCTATTCCCCCTAACCTATTCTCCCTAACTAATTCTCCCTAACCTATTCTCCATAACCTATTCCTCTAACCTATTCCCCGAACCTGTTCCCCTAACCTATTCCCTAACCTATTCCCCCGAACCTATTCACCCTAACCTATTCCCGAACCTATTCCCCAACCTATTCTCCTAACCTATTCCCCCTAACTAATTCTCCCTAACCTATTCCCCCTAACCTATTCCCCCTAACTTATTCTCCCTAACCTATTCCCCCTAACTAATTCTCCCTAACCTATTCTCCCTAACCTATTCCCCCTAACCTATTCCCCCTAACCTATTCTCCCTAACTCATTCTCCCTAACTAATTCCCCCTAACTTATTCCCCCTAACTAATTCTCCCTAACATATTCTCCCTAACTCATTCTCCCTAACTAATTCTCCCTAACTAATTCTCCCAACCTATTCCCCTAACCTATTCCCCTAATCTATTCCCCTAACCTATTCCCCCTAACCTATTCCCCCTAATAATTCTCCCCAACCTATTCCCTAACCTATTCCCCTAACTAATTCTCCCTAACCTATTCCCCCTAACTAATTCTCCCTAACCTATTCTCCCTAACTCATTCTCCCTAACCTATTCTCCCTAACCTATTCCCCCTAACCTATTCCCCCTAACCTATTCCCCCTAACTAATTCTCCCTAACCTATTCTCCCTAACTAATTCTCCCTAACCTATTCTCCCTAACTCATTCTCCCTAACCTATTCTCCCTAACTAATTCTCCCTAACCTATTCCCCCTAACTAATTCTCCCTAACCTATTCTCCCTAACTAATTCTCCCTAACCTATTCCCCTAACTAATTCTCCCTAACCTATTCTCCCTAACTCATTCTCCCTAACCTATTCTCCCTAACTAATTCTCCCTAACCTATTCCCCCTAACTAATTCTCCCTAACCTATTCTCCCTAACTAATTCTCCCTAACCTATTCTCCCTAACTCATTCCCCCTAACCTATTCCCCCTAACTTATTCCCCCTAACCTATTCTCCTAACCTATTCCCCTAACCTATTCCCCCTAACCTATTCTCCCTAACTCATTTCTCCTAACCTATTCCCCCTAATTCTAACCTATTCCCTAACCTATTCCCCTAACCTATTCTCCTAACTAATTCTCCTAACTAATTCTCTCTAACCTATTCTAACCTATTCCCCCTAAATTCTCCCTAAGATTCTCCTAACTATTCCATTCTCCCTAACCTATTCTCCCTAATTCCCCTAACATAAACCTATTCCCCTAACTTATTCCCCTAACCTATTCTCCTAACTAATTCTCCCTAACATTCTCTCTAACCTATTCCCTAACCTATTCCCTAACCTATTCCCTAACCCCCTAACCTATTCTCCCTAACCTATTCCCCTAACCTATTCCCTAACCTATTCTCCTAACTCATTCTCCCTAACCTATTCCCCTAACCTATTCCCCCTAAATCTATTCCCCCAAATTCCTTAATTCTCTAACTAATTCTCCTAACTAATTCTCTCTAACCTATTCCCTAACCTATTCCCCTAACCTATTCTCCCTAACTAATTCTCCCTAACTAATTATCTCTAACCTATTCCCCTAACCTATTCCCCTAACCTATTCTCCTAACTAATTCTCCCCTAACTAATTCTCCCTAACTAATTCCCTAACCTATTCCCCTAACCTATTCCCTAACCTATTCCCTAACCTATTCCCCCTAACTTATTCCCCTAACTTATTCTCCCTAGCCTATTCCCCTAACCTATTCCCCCTAACCTATTCCCCTAACTAATTCTCCCTAACTAATTCTTCTCTAACCTATTCCCCTAACCTATTCCCTAACCTATTCCCCTAACCTATTCCCCTAACTTATTCTAACTTATTCTCCCTAACCTATTCCCCTAACCTATTCCCTAACCTATTCCCTAACCTATTCTCCCTAACTTATTCTCTTATAGGGGGAAGGGGCTGGCTGTAATATAGAGGAGACAGGGCTGGGTGTATGAGTAGGAGAGACAGGGCTGGCTGTATGAGTAGAGAGGAGACAGGGCTGGGGTAAGGAGTAGGGAGAGAGACAGGGCTGGCTGTATGAGTAGAGTTGACAGGGCTGGCTGTATGAGTAGAGGAGACAGGGCTGGTGTATGAGTAGGGAGAGACAGGGCTGGGTGTATGAGTAGAGTTGACAGGGCTGGCTGTATGGTAGAGTTGACAGGGCTGGGTGTATGAGTAGGGAGAGACAGGGCTGGCTGTATGAGTAGAGTTGACAGGGCTGGCTGTATGGTAGAGTTGACAGGGCTGGGTGTATGAGTAGGAGAGACAGGGCTGGGTGTGAGTAAGTTGACAGGGCTGGCTGTATGAGTAGAGTTGACAGGACTGGGTTCTTATGAGTAGGAGAGACAGGGCTGGGTGTATGAGTAGGAGAGACAGGGCTGGGTGCTGTGAGTAGGAGAGACAGGGCTGGGTGTATGAGTAGAGGAGACAGGGCTGGGTGTATGAGTAGGAGAGACAGGGAGCTGGGTGTATGGTAGGAGAGACAGGGCTGGGTGTATGAGTAGAGTTGACAGGGCTGGCTGTGAGTAGGGAGAGATAGGGGCTGGGTGTATGAGTAGGAGGGCAGGGCTGGGGTGTATGAGTAGAGTTGACAGGGCTGGCTGTATGAGTAGAGTTGACAGGGCTGGGTGTATGAGTAGGAGAGACAGGGGCTGGGTGTATGAGTAGGAGAGAAGGGCTGGGTGTATGGAGGAGAGACAGGGGCTGGGTGATGAGTAGGAGAGACAGGGCTGGAGCAGCTTGAGGAGGAGAGACAGGGCTGGGTGTATGGTGGAGAGACAGGGCTGGGTGTATGGGAGAGTTGACAGGGCTGGGTGTAAGGAGTGGGAGGGGACAGGGCTGGGTGTATGAGTGAGGAGACAGGGCTGGCTGTATGAGTAGGAGAGACAGGGCTGGCTGTATGAGTAGAGTTGACAGGGCTGGCTGTATGAGTAGAGGGAGACAGGGCTGGGTGTATGAGGAGGAGAGACAGGGCTGGCTGTATGAGTAGGAGGACAGGGCTGGCTGTATGAGTAGGAGAGACAGGGCTGGCTGTATGGAGAGTTGACGGGGCTGGCTGTATGAGTGGGAGAGACAGGGCTGGCTGTATGGTAGAGTTGACAGGGCTGGCTGTATGAGTAGAGGAGACAGGGCTGGGTGTAATTAGGAGAGACAGGGCTGGGTGTATGAGTCGAGGAGACAGGCTGGCTGTAATTAGGAGGGGACAGGGCTGGCTGTAAGTAGAGAGTTGACAGGGCTGGCTGTATGAGTAGAGGAGACAGGGCTGGGTGAGTAGGAGAGACAGGGCTGGTGTAAGGGATGAGGGAGACAGGGCTGTCTGTATGAGTAGGAGGGACAGGGCTGGGGTATGAGTAGAGGAGACAGGGCTGGGTGTGAGTAGGAGAGAGGGCTGGGTGTATGGCAGAGTTGACAGGGCTGGCTGTAGGGAGTAGAGTTGACAGGGCTGGGTGTATGAGTAGGAGAGACAGGGCTGGCTGTATGAGGAGAGTTGACAGGGCTGGCTGTATGAGTAGAGTTGATAGGGCTGGGTGTATGAGTAGGGAGACAGGGCTGGGTGTAAGGAGAGTTGACAGGGCTGGCTGTATGAGTAGAGTTGACGGGGCTGGGTGTATGAGTAGGAGAGACAGGGCTGGGTGTATGAGTAGGAGAGACAGGGCTGGGTAGTGAGTAGGAGAGACAGGGCTGGGTGCAAGGAGTAGAGGAGACAGGGCTGGGTGTATGAGTAGGAGAGACAGGGCTATGGGTGTATGAGTAGGAGAGACAGGGCTGGGTGTATGAGTAGAGTTGACAGGGCTGGCTGTATGAGTAGGGAGAGACAGGGCTGGGTGTATGAGTAGGGAGACAGGGCTGGGTGTATGAGTAGAGTTGACAGGGCTGGCTGTATGAGTAGAGTTGACAGGGCTGGGTGTATGAGTAGGAGAGACAGGGCTGGGTAAAGGAGTAGGAGAGACAGGGCTGGGTGTATGAGTAGGAGAGACAGGGCTGGGTGTATGAGTAGGAGAGACAGGGCTGGGTGTATGAGTAGGAGAGACAGGGCTGGGTGTATGAGTAGGAGAGACAGGGCTGGGTGTATGAGTAGAGGTTGACAGGGCTGGGTGTATGAGTAGGAGAGACAGGGCTGGGTGTATGAGTCGAGGAGACAGGGCTGGCTGTATGAGTAGGAGAGACAGGGCTGGCTGTATGAGTAGAGTTGACAGGGCTGGCTGTATGAGTGGGAGACAGGGCTGGGTGTATGAGTAGGGAGAGACAGGGCTGGCTGTATGAGTAGGAGAGACAGGGCTGGCTGTATGAGTAGGAGAGACAGGGCTGGCTGTATGAGTAGAGTTGACAGGGCTGGCTGTATGGTAGGGAGACAGGGCTGGCTGTATGAGTAGAGTTGACAGGGCTGGCTGTATGAGTCGAGGAGACAGGGCTAGGAGAGACAGGGCTGGGTGTATGAGTCGAGGAGAGACAGGGCTGGCTGTATGAGTAGGAGAGACAGGGCTGGCTGTATGAGTAGAGTTGACAGGGCTGGCTGTATGAGTAGGGAGACAGGGCTGGGTGTATGAGTAGGAGAGACAGGGCTGGGTGTATGAGTCGAGGGAGACAGGGCTGTCTGTATGGCGAGTAGGAGGACAGGGGCTGGCAGTATGAGTGGAGGGAGACAGGGCTGGGTGTAGAGGAGAGACAGGGCTGGGTGTATGAGTAGAGTTGACAGGGCTGTCTGTAGGAGTAGGAGAGACAGGGCTGGGTGTATGAGTAGGAGGGACAGGGCTGGCTGTCAATCTGGCAAAGTCATTGCTGCCTGCCTTGAGCTCAGTGTTTGTGTTTGTGCGTGTGTGTGCGTGTGTGCGTGCTGGTTGGTGGCTCAGGCTCAGCTTGAAATCATGCTAATCATAGCTAATCATAGCTAATCAAGAAGCAGTGATAGCCTCTCTGCAGGGCTGTTCTAATTATCTGTGGTACACTAACGAGGTGTCTGTGTCAGAACGAGGCATCGGTAAGTGGCACAGAGAGACATACATACAGGCACAAGTAGGCATGAGTGGGAAAGGGATGTGGGTGCAGACACACACACACACACATTCACCTATAAAGTCTAAATAAAAACACAGAGTTTTAGTGCCCTCTAGTGGTGAAATATAAGTTTTACTCCCACCACACAACAGGTTCTCTCTCTCTCTCTCTCTCTCTCTCTCTCTCTCTCTCTCTCTCTCTCTCTCTCTCTCTCTCTGTCTCTCTCCCTCTCTCTCTCTCTCTCTCTCTCTCTCTCTCTCTCTCTCTCTCACTGAATATGCATGTTGTTCTGTCCCTCTGAATATCACTGAATATGCATGTTGTTCTGTCTCTCTCACTGAATATGCATGTTGTTCTGTCTCTCTCTCTCACTGAATATGCATGTTGTTCTGTCTCTCACTGAATATGCATGTTGAATTCTGTTCTCTCTCACTGAATATGCATGTTGTTCTGTCTCTCTCACTGAATATGCATGTTGTTCTGTCTCTCTCACTGAATATGCATGTTGTTCTGTCTCTCCCTGAATATCTCACTGAATATGCATGTTGTTCTGTCTCTCTCACTGAATATGCATGTTGTTCTCTCTCTCTGAATATGCATGTTGTTCTGTCTCTCTCACTGAATATGCATGTTGTTCTGTCTCTCTCACTGAATATGCATGTTGTTCTGTCTCTCTCACTGAATATGCATGTTGTTCTGTCTCACTGAATATGCATGTTGTTCTCTCTCTCACTGAATATGCATGTTGTTCTCTCTCTCTCACTGAATATGCATGTTGTTCTCTCTCTCACTGAATATGCATGTTGTTCTGTCCTCTCACTGAATATGCATGTTGTTCTGTCTCTCTCACTGAATATGCATGTTGTTCTGTCTCTCTGCATGTTCTCTCTCACTGAATATGCATGTTGTTCTGTCTCTCTCACTGAATATGCATGTTGTTCTGTCTGAATATCTCTCTCTCTCTCACTGAATATGCATGTTGTTCTGTCTCTCTCACTGAATATGCATGTTGTTCTGTCTCTCTCTGAATATGCATGTTGTTCTGTCTCTCTCACTGAATATGCATGTTGTTCTGTCTCTCTCACTGAATATGCATGTTGTTCTGTCTCTCTCACTGAATATGCATGTTGTTCTGTCTCTCTCTCACTGAATATGCATGTTGTTCTGTCCCTCTCACTGAATATGCATGTTGTTCTGTCTCTCTCACTGAATATGCATGTTGTTCTGTCTCTCTCACTGAATATGCATGTTGTTCTGTCTCTCTCTCTCACTGAATATGCATGTTGTTCTGTCTCTCTCACTGAATATGCATGTTGTTCTGTCTCTCTCACTGAATATGCATGTTGTTCTGTCCCTCTCACTGAATATGCATGTTGTTCTGTCTCTCTCACTGAATATGCATGTTGTTCTGTCTCTCTCTCTGAATATGCATGTTGTTCTGTCTCTCTCACTGAATATGCATGTTGTTCTGTCTCTCTCACTGAATATGCATGTTGTTCTGTCTCTCTCACTGAATATGCATGTTGTTCTGTCTCTCTCACTGAATATGCATGTTGTTCTGTCTCTCTCACTGAATATGCATGTTGTTCTGTCTCTCTCTCTCTCTCACTGAATATGCATGTTGTTCTGTCTCTCTCACTGAATATGCATGTTGTTCTGTCTCTCTCACTGAATATGCATGTTGTTCTGTCTCTCTCACTGAATATGCATGTTCTGTCTCCTTCTGAATATGCATGTTGTTCTGTCTCTCTCACTGAATATGCATGGTGTTATGTCTCTCTCACTGAATATGCATGTTGTTCTGTCTCTCTCACTGAATATGCATGTTGTTTGTCCCTCTTCTGAATATGCATGTTGTTCTGTCTCTCTCACTGAATATGCATGTTGTTCTGTCTCTCTCACTGAATATGCATGTTGTTGTCTCTGAATATGCCTCTCTTTCTGAATATGCATGTTGTTCTGTCTCTGAATATGCTATGTCTCACTGAATATGCATGTTGTTCTGTCTCTCTCACTGAATATGCATGTTGTTCTGTCTCTCACTGAATATGCATGTTCTCTCACTGAATATGCATGTTGTTCTGTCTCTCTCACTGAATATGCATGTTGTTCTGTCCTCTCACTGAATATGCATGTTGTTCTGTCTCTCACTGAATATGCATGTTGTTTCTCTCTCACTGAATATGCATGTTGTTCTGTCTCTCTCACTGAATATGCATGTTGTTCTGTCTCTCTCACTGAATATGCATGTTGTTCTGTCTTCACTGTCATGTTCTGTCTCTCTCACTGAATATGCATGTTGTTCTGTCCTCTCACTGAATATGCAATGTTGTTCTGTCTCTCTCACTGAATATGCATGTTGTTCTCTCTCTCTCACTGAATATGCATGTTGTTCTGTCTCTCTCACTGAATATGCATGTTGTTCTGTCCCTCTCACTGAATATGCATGTTGTTCTGTCTCTCTCACTGAATATGCATGTTGTTCTGTCTCTCTCACTGAATATGCATGTTGTTCTGTCTCTCTCTCACTGAATATGCATGTTGTTCTGTCTCTCTCTGAATATGCACTGAATATGCATGTTGTTCTGTCCCTCTCACTGAATATGCATGTTGTTCTGTCTCTTCTGTTCTGTCCCTCTCACTGAATATGCATGTTGTTCTGTCTCTCTCACTGAATATGCATGTTGTTCTGTCTCTCTCACTGAATATGCATGTTGTTCTGTCTCTCTCACTGAATATGCATGTTGTTCTGTCTCTCTCACTGAATATGCATGTTGTTCTGTCCCTCTCACTGAATATGCATGTTGTTCTGTCTCTCTCACTGAATATGCATGTTGTTCTGTCCTCTCACTGAATATGCATGTTGTTCTGTCTCTCTCACTGAATATGCATGTTGTTCTGTCTCTCTCTCTCACTGAATATGCATGTTGTTCTGTCTCTCTCACTGAATATGCATGTTGTTCTGTCTCTCTCACTGAATATGCATGTTGTTCTGTCTCTCTCACTGAATATGCATGTTGTTCTGTCTCTCTCACTGAATATGCATGTTGTTCTGTCTCTCTCACTGAATATGCATGTTGTTCTGTCCTCTCACTGAATATGCATGTTGTTCTGTCTCTCTCTCATGTTGTTCTCACTGAATATGCATGTTGTTCTGTCTCTCTCTCTCTCTCTCACTGAATATGCATGTTGTTCTGTCTCTCTCACTGAATATGCATGTTGTTCTGTCTCTCTCACTGAATATGCATGTTGTTCTGTCTCTCTCACTGAATATGCATGTTGTTCTGTCTCTCTCACTGAATATGCATGTTGTTCTGTCTCTCTCTCTCTCACTGAATATGCATGTTGTTCTGTCTCTCTCACTGAATATGCATGTTGTTCTGTCTCTCTCACTGAATATGCATGTTGTTCTGTCTCTCTCACTGAATATGCATGTTCTATTCTAAAATAGATTAAATCATTTTTTCCCCTCAGCAATCTACACACACTCTACCATAATGACATCACTCAGCAATCTACACACATTCTACCATAATGACATCACAATACCCCATAATGACATCACAATACCCCATGATGACATCACAATACCCCATAATGACAAAGCAAATATTCTAGCAAATTTCTAACAAAGAAAACGGAAATATTAGATTTACATAAGTATTCAGACCCTTTACTCAGTACTTTGTTGAAGCACCTTTGGCAGCGATTACAGCCTCCAGTCTTCTTGGGTATGACACTTACAAGCCTGACACACCTGTATTCTGGAAGTTTCTCCCATTGTTCTCTGCAGATCCTCTCAAGCTCGGTGTCAGGTTGGATGGGGAACATCGCTGCACAGCTATTTTCAGGTTTCTCCAGAGATGTTCGGCCGGGTTCAAGTCCGGGCTCTGGCTGGGCCACTCGAGGACATTCAGAGACTTGTCCTGAAGCCACTCCTGCATTGTCTTGGCTGTGTGCTTAGGGTCATTGTCCTGTTGGAAGGTGAACCTTTTCCCCAGTCTGAGGTCCTGAGCGCTCTGGAGCATGTTTTCATCATGGAGCTCTCTGTACTTTGCTCCGTTGATCTTTCCCTCGATCCTGACTAGTCTCCCAGTCTTTGCCGCTGAAAAACATTCTAACAGTATAATTCTGCCACCCCCATGCTTCACAGTAGGGATGGTGCCAGGTTTCTCCCAGGCGTGAAGCTTGGCATTCAGGCCAAAGAGTTTAATTTTGGTTTAATCAGACCAGAGAATCTTGTTTCTCATGGTCTGAGAGTCCTATAGCTGCCTTTTGGCAAACTCCAAGCCGGCTGTCATGTGCCTTTTTACTGAGGAGTGGCTTTCGTCTGTCGACTCTACCATAAATGCCTGATTAGTGGAGTGCTGCAGAGGTGGTTGTCCTTCTAGAAGGTTCTCCCATCTCCACAGAGGAACTCTGGAGCTCTGTCAGAGTGACCATCGGGTTCTTGCTCACCTCCCTGGCCAAGGTCCTTCTCCCCTGATTGCTCATTTTGACCAGGCGGCCACAGCTCTAGGAAGAGCCTTGGTGGTTCCAAACTTCTTGCATTTAAGAATGATGGAGGGCACTTTGTTTTTGGGGACCTTCAATGCTGCAAACATTTTTTGGGTACCCTTCCCCAAATCTGTGCCTCGACACAATCCTGTCTCGGAGCTCTACGAACAATTCCTTTAACCTCATTGCTTGGTTTTTGCTCTGACATGCACTGTCAACTATAGGACCTTATATAGACAGGTGTGTGCCTTTCCAAATCATATCCAATCAATTTAATTTTTCACAGGTGGAGAAACAGGATGCACATCAATGGGAACAGGATGCACCTGAGTTCAATTTCGGGTCTCATAGCAAAGGTTCTGAATACTTATGTAAATAAGGTAGATATTTTTTTGTATCCTACCCCCTTTTTCTCCCCAATTTTTTCGATCTTGTTTGATCGCTGCAAATCCCCAACGGGCTTGGGAGAGGCGAAGGTCGGGTCATGCGTCCTCGAAACATGACCTCGCAAGCCGAGCTTCTTAACACCCGCCAGTGTCAGAAGTCTGACGACCGAAGTCAGCTTGCAGGTGCCCGGACAAACCCTCCCCTAAACCGGACGACACTGGGCCACATACCCCAGGCTGTAGTGCCTTAGACCGCTGTGCCACTCGGGATCAAACCCCAGGCTGTAGTGCCTTAGACCGCTGTGCCACTCGGGATCAAACCCCAGGCTGTAGTGCCTTAGACCGCTGTGCCATTCGGGATCAAACCCCAGGCTGTAGTGCCTTAGACCGCTGTGCCACTCGGGATCAAACCCCAGGCTGTAGTGCCTTAGACCGCTGTGCCACTCGGGAGGACCACTGTTTTTATTTTTCATTAACTTGCAAAAATGTCTAAAAACATTATGGGGTATTGTGATGTCATTATGGGGTATTGTGATGTCATTATGGGGTATTGTGATGTCATTATGGGGTATTGTGATGTCATTATGGGGTATTGTGATGTCATTATGGGGTATTGTGATGTCATTATGGGGTATTGTGATGTCATTATGGGGTATTGTGATGTCATTATGGGGTATTGTGATGTCATTATGGGGTATTGTGTGTAGATTGATGAGGAACCTGTTTTATTTCATCCATTTTAGAATAAGGCTGGAATTGAACAAAATGTGGAACAAGGGAAGGGGTCTGAATACTTTCCGAATGTCGTGTCCATATATATTTATATCCAGGACTCTTGACAGCTCATTAACTTTTGGATGGATGTGTGTATTGTTATCGTGTTGCTAGATATTACTGCACTGCTGCATTTCACCTGCGATAACATCTGCAAATCAGCGAGACCTAGAAACTTGATTTGATTTGATTTACTACATACTATGAAGTTCACAGGGGTTGAAGTATTGATGTAGCAGAGGATTGGAAAGTGATGGTAATGGAATGATTTGTCCCCCAGCAGCGCCACACACAGACCTGTGAAAACCAATAACTCCTTTATGAGTAAGTCAATAGCATTTCCTGTTCAGGGTGTCCAGACCGACCCAGTGGGAATTCTATCTACACACTGTAACACCAGGTAAAAATGTGAGTTAGCAAATAAAAAAGGTGTTGGTAAAAAATGTATACAGGAGTCTGTTATCATGGCATGTGACACTTTGGGGTGGAACCCCTCCCGTCTCAAATCCAATGAGAAGACTTGAAATAGACAAGATGACGTCCACATTGTTCCATTACTTCATGGAGCAAAGTGAATATTTATTTTAATTAACTGAGCTTTTTTCTCTCCAGAATTCAAACGTACCCCCCCTGCAACTGGACGTGAACATTTTATGAGACTCTTGTTTCCACAAATCAGAGATGAAGACGGTATCGCTGAAGTTGGTTGGCAATTCTCTGTGCTACACCAAACAGTACCTACCCTATAACTCACAGTATAACCAGGTAGCCTAGTGGTGGGTAGCCTAGTGGTGGGTAGTGTAGCCTGGGTAGCCTAGTGTGGTGGGTAGCCTAGTGTAGCCTAGTGGTGGGTAGCCTAGTGTAGCCTAGTGGTGGGTAGCCTAGTGTAGCCTAGTGGTGGGTAGCCTAGTGTAGCCTAGTGGTGGGTAGCCTAGTGTAGCCTAGTGGTGGTAGCCTAGTAGCCTAGTGGTGTGCCAGTAAGTGGTGGGTAGCCTAGTGTAGCCTAGTGGTGGTAGTAGGCCTAATGCCCTGAAGTTGATCCCTGAGCTGACAAGTGGTGGACAAACATCTGTCATTCTGCCCTTGAACAAGGCAGTTAACCCCCACTGTTCCTAGGCAGTTAACCCCACTGTTCCTAGGCAGTTAACCCACTGTTCCTAGGCAGTTAACCCCACTGTTCCTAGGCAGTTAACCCACTGTTCCTAGGCAGTTAACCCCACTGTTCCTAGGCAGTTAACCCACTGTTCCTAGATCAGTTAACCCCACTGTTCCTAGGCAGTTGACCCCACTGTTCCTAGGCAGTTAACCCCACTGTTCCTAGACAGTTAACCCACTGTTCCTAGGCAGTTAACCCACTGTTCCTAAGCAGTTAACCCACTGTTCCTAGGCAGTTAACCCACTGTTCCTAGGCAGTTAACCCACTGTTCCTAAGCAGTTAACCCACTGTTCCTAGGCAGTTAACCCCACTGTTCCTAGGCAGTTAACCCACTGTTCCTAGACTAGTTAACCCACTGTTCCTAGGCAGTTAACCCCACTGTTCCTAGATCAGTTAACCCCACTGTTCCTAGGCAGTTAACCCCACTGTTCCTAGGCAGTTAACCCACTGTTCCCAGTTAACCCACTGTTCCTAGGCAGTCATTGTGAATAAGTATTTGTTCTTAACTGCCTAGTTAAATAAAGGTAAAATAATAATGGATTCCAAAGAAATGTGTTTGACTCACATTATCTGGTGCTAGAATCTGTAGTTAAGAGAATCTATGCATTTGTTCCTGTTCTTTCATTCAGTTGAGTTGAGCTCCATTTTGTTCTGTGAACACATACATCATCATTAATTGTCTACTTCTTAGATGACTTTTGTGTAAATTCTGATATGAAAGGGTGATTACGCAATCAATGTAAACATTTATTTTTTTATTTTTTATTTAACTAGACAAGTCGTTTAAGAACAAATTCTTATTTACAATAACAGCCTACCCGGCCAAACCTCCGCTTACCCGCACGACACTAGGCCAATTGGCGTCACCCTATGGGACGATCACAGCCGGTTGTACTACAGCCCGGGATCGAACCAAGGTCTGTAGTGACGCTCCAGCACTGGCGATGCAGTGCCTTTAGACCGCTGCACACCTCAAGATGTGATGTTGCATTTGCATAACAGCATATCTGTTCTGTCAGTTTTATTATGACCTCATAATGTGAATCAAAGATTTTTACAACTGACCCAAGATATGCCAGCCTGTCGTTTCCGATGGGAACAAATTAGTCATAGTGGGCGGAACAAGCAAGCAGGGAGCAGATCCTATTGGTGCGTTCATTATTTGCATATTTCCGTTAGGGACGCCACGTTCCTAAACAACAAAACATTTTACAACTTTGGCAAAGGGTAAAACCAACAAAAATGTGTCCACTCTGTTTGTAACAAATTCTAGTTTGGGGAACAGAAGACTGTATTGAGATCAAATTATTCATAGATGAGAATTTGCATAATCTCGGCCAAAATTAATCGCCCTCGATTTTCTCCACTGCCGTCCTCTCGGCTTCCTCTCATCACCATATTTGACCCAACCGGATGCTTCACATTTATACATCCGGTAAAATATCTGGCTCATTTGTTCTATCTGTGTTCAGATGATTTGATTGATTTGCCTGAAATATCCTGCTGCTCTGGCGTTCCCTCTGGCGGTAGGTCGGGTTCATGGGCTTCATTACAGGTCACATGAAGAGAAACAGCAGCAGCGTCGATTTTCCGAAGATCCCCGATTCGGAGCTCGACTTTCCGGGAAGATCCGGGTACTCGGCTTCATTACATTACAGGTCACATGAAGAGAAACAGCAGCAGCGTCGATTTTCCGAAGATCCCCGATTCGGAGCTCGACTTTCCGGGAAGATCCGGGTACTCGGCTTCATTACATTACAGGTCACATGAAGAGAAACAGCAGCAGCGTCGATTTTCCGAAGATCCCCGATTCCGAGCTCGACTTTCCGGGAAGATCCGGGTACTCGGCTTCATTACATTACAGGTCACATGAAGAGAAACAGCAGCAGCGTCGATTTTCCGAAGATCCCCGATTCGGAGCTCGACTTTCCGGGAAGATCCGGGTACTGGGCTTCAACCTCAACATAACAGCAATGGCGGAGGCAGCAGCTACAGCGGCTCCAGCAATACCAGGAGCCTGGACCAAACACGTCACCTGCAGGTAACGACAAGACCCGGGGATCAATTTAGCACCACTATGTTGATGTTGTCCATGGTTTGTAACCAAAACGCCGGGGTTTTGGCTGTTTTGTAGGTTAAGCGACTTTACAACGCCGTCTTTTGCTCGGGTAGCAAGCCCAGCTGTGTTTTGTTGTGGGTTACAGGCAGCCGATTGTAAAACTGGTTCGTCCTGCAGTTGAGACATTATTAACTAGAGATATATTCCCCCATACGATTCAAAGTGATACACGGTAACATCCGCAATGGCAACACAAACGGAAAAACGCACGGAGACCCAGCGGAAATAGACGCTGAATTCAATATAATTAACAGCATAAAATGGTTTAAAATGATATTTATCAGCCAAACACTGAAATGATTCCGGGGGGTAAATATGGCTGATATTTCTGCAGAGCTCTCATTCCTCGACCAAAGCTGAAATGCGGTAGAGACAACCAGCCACCTCGCTATAATTATATAAGTCCGCGTTTACTTATGTTATCTAATGTTTAATTACACTCTGAACGTGGTCATCAACGTCAATGCCAGTTCTGTAATAGTGCGACTGTGTTTACTAGCTATCCACTGGTCTTTGAATCTCTCTGCTGGATATTAGTTGCAGTTACACCAATGGAGTATTGAGTCCGGAAGCTCCTGAAATATTGGTATCATTTAGGCCTTTATTTTTGTCGCAAGTGATTAAAAAAATATATAATAATATTGATAACAGGAAGAATTGTTTCTAGTCTTCATATTCCCACTGTGACGTTTTACAACGAGCATCATCGTTTGGTTCATCATCTACATTCAGGCTGTTTGTTCGAACACCTCTGTTGTAATCGATGTGTGAACTTTTTAGCAGACATTTTTAAATTTTTGTCTTTCCCTTTCGCAGGTATTTCAACAGAGCAGATTTCAAATCATTTGTGTGACTTTTTTTTTTTTTTTGTCTTTGTTTTATTCGCAGGTATTTCATGCATGGGCTTTGCAAAGAAGGCATCAACTGTCGATATTCCCATGATCTCAACACCAGTCAACCAGCTGCAGCTATGATTTGCAAGTTCTTTCAGAAAGGAAACTGTGTGTTCGCGACCGTGCAGGTAAACTTTATTTAAAGTTTAATATGTTCCTTGTAGGTGGTGGGCCGTAGCAAGCTGCCTTGTGGGTAGTGGGCCGAGTGCTGCCTTGTGGGTAGTGGGGTCAGAAAGCAAGCTGCCTTGTGGGTAGTGGGCCGAGTAGCAAGCTGCCTTGTTGGTGGTGGGCCGAGTGTTGCCTTGTGGGTGGTGGGCCGTAGCAAGCTGCCTTGTGGGTGAAAAATGTAGCAAGCTGCCTTGTTGGTGGTGGGCCGTGAGTGCTGCCCAGGTAGGCCGTAGCAAGCTGCCTTGTGGGGTAGTGGGCCGTAGCAAGCTGCCTTGTTGTGGGTCAGAAAGTGTTGCCTGTGGGTGGTGGGCCGTAGCAAGCTGCCTTGTAGGTAGGGGCCGAGTAAGCTGCCTTGTAGGTGGTGGGCCGTAGCAAGCTGCCTTGTGGGTGGTGGGCCGTAGCAAGCTATCTGCTTTAGTTTTTGAGATTATCGAACTCTGCCAAGTCGTGCTGAGAGATTTGGTGCTGAGAGATTTGGTGCTGAGAGATTTGGTGCTGAGAGATTTGGTGCTGAGAGATTTGGTGCTGAGAGATTTGGTGCTGAGAGATTTGGTGCTGAGAGATTTGGTGCTGAGAGATTTGGTGCTGAGAGATTTGGTGCTGAGAGATTTGGTGCTGAGAGATTTGGTGCTGAGAGATTTGGTGCTGAGAGATTTGGTGCTGAGAGATTTGGTGCTGAGAGATTTGGTGCTGAGAGATTTGGTGCTGAGAGATTTGGTGCTTGCTGACGTCAGGTCCAGATATTTACATGAAATACATTATAAAATAATGGCGTTACAATTTACTTTAGAGCTTTTTAATGGAAATTCCAAAGCCCAAAAATAGTGAACATTCAAATGCCAAAACATTACAAATATTCCATTGTCTCTAAGTTCCACATTGGGTAGACATCAATGAAATGATAAATATTTCAGTTTTGTATATTACTTAGGTTTCTTTTAATGACTTATTTTTCATTCCTTAAAGTAGCCTGATCACCTCATCTCTGTTCAGGCAGTAGCAGCCAGCCAGGCCGTCTGTCCTGCCCACACTGTACTGTCTGTAGTCTGTACTCATTCTACTTAGCTAGCCTGCCCACACTGTACTGCCTGTAGTCTGTACTCATTCTACTTAGCTAGCCTGCCCACACTGTACTGTCTGTAGTCTGTACTCATTCTACTTAGCTAGCCTGCCCACACTGTACTGTCTGTACTCATGCTACTTAGCTAGCCTGCCCACATTGTACTGTCTGTACTCATTCTACTTAGCTAGCCTGCCCACACTGTACTGTCTGTAGTCTGTACTCATTCTACTTAGCTAGCCTGCCCACACTGTACTGTCTGTACTCATTCTACTTAGCTAGCCTGCCCACACTGTACTGTCTGTACTCATTCTACTTAGCTAGCCTGCCCACACTGTACTGTCTGTACTCATTCTACTTAGCTAGCCTGCCCACACTGTACTGTCTGTACTCATTCTACTTAGCTAGCCTGCCCACACTGTACTGTCTGTAGTCTGTACTCATTCTACTTAGCTAGCCTGCCCACACTGTACTGTCTGTACTCATTCTACTTAGCTAGCCTGCCCACACTGTACTGTCTGTACTCATTCTACTTAGCTAGCCTGCCCACACTGTACTGTCTGTAGTCTGTACTCATTCTACTTAGCT
>NW_026283016.1:0-7500 GCF_023373465.1 Oncorhynchus keta
CAGTCTGTTTGTTCCTGTGTGAGCGTGCTTTCAGTCTGTTTGTTCCTTGTGTGAACGTATGGTCTGTTTGTTCCTGTGTTAATGTGCTTTCAGTCTGTTTGTTTTCCTGTGTGAACGTGCTTTCCAGTCTGTTTGTTCCTGTGTTAGTCGTGCTTTCCAGTCTGTTTGTTCCTGTGTGAACGTGCTTTCAGTCTGTTTGTTCCTGTGTTAACGTGCTTTCCACGTCTTTCAGTTTGTTCTGTTTGTTCCTGTGTGCTCAGTTTGTTCCTGTGAACGTGCTTTCAGTCTGTTTGTTCCTGTGTGTGAGCTTCAGTCGTTTGTTCCTTTCAGTTTGTTCCTGTGTGAACGTGCTTTCCCAGTCTCAGTTTGTTCCTGTGTGAACGTGCTTTCAGTTTGTTCCTGTGTGACGTGCTTCAGTCAGTTTGTTCCTGAACGTTTTCAGTTTGTTAACGTGCTTTCAGTCTGTTTGTTCCTGTGTGAACGTGCTTTCAGTTTGTTCCTGTGTGAACGTGCTTTCAGTTTGTTCCTGTAACGTGCTTTCAGTCTGTTTGTTCCGTGTGAACGTGCTTTCAGTTTGTTCCTGTGTGAGCTTCAACTTTTTCAGTCAGTTTGTTCCTGTGTGAACGTGCTTTCAGTTTGTTCCTGTGTGAACGTGCTTTCAGTTTGTTCCTGTGTGAACGTGCTTTCAGTTTGTTCCTGTGTGAACGTGCTTTCAGTCTGTTTGTTCCTGTGTGAACGTGCTTTCAGTCTGTTTGTTCCTGTGTGAACGTGCTTTCAGTTTGTTCCTGTGTGAGCGTGCTTTCAGTCTGTTTGTTCCTGTGTGAACGTGCTTTCAGTCTGTTTGTTCCCTGTGTGACGTGCTTTCAGTCTGTTTGTTCCTGTGTGAACGTGCTTTCAGTCTGTTTGTTCCTGTTTGCTTTCAGTCTGTTTGTTCCTGTGTGAGTCGTGCTTTCAGTCTGTTTGTTCCTGTGTGAACGTGCTTTCAGTCAGTTTGTTCCTGTGTGAACGTGCTTTCAGTCTGTTTGTTCCTGTGTGAACGTGCTTTCAGTTTGTTCCTGTGTGAACGTGCTTTCAGTTTGTTCCTGTGTGAACGTGCTTTCAGTCAGTTTGTTCCTGTGTGAACGTGCTTTCAGTCTGTTTGTTCCTGTGTGAACGTGCTTTCAGTCAGTTTGTTCCTGTGTGAACGTGCTTTCAGTCAGTTTGTTCCTGTGTGAACGTGCTTTCAGTCTGTTTGTTCCTGTGTGAACGTGCTTTCAGTCTGTTTGTTCCTGTGTGAATGAGCTTTCAGTCAGTTTGTTCCTGTGTGAACGTGCTTTCAGTCTGTTTGTTCCTGTGTGAATGAGCTTTCAGTCTGTTTGTTCCTGTGTGAACGTGCTTTCAGTCTGTTTGTTCCTGTGTGAACGTGCTTTCAGTCTGTTTGTTCCTGTGTGTTAACGTGCTTTCAGTCTGTTTGTTCCTGTGTGAACGTGCTTTCAGTCTGTTTGTTCCTGTGTGAACGTGCTTTCAGTCTGTTTGTTCCTGTGTGAACGTGCTTTCAGTCTGTTTGTTCCTGTGTGAACGTGCTTTCAGTCTGTTTGTTCCTGTGTGCTTTCATGTTGCTAAAACGTGCTTTCAGTCTGTTTGTTCCTGTGTGAACGTGCTTTCAGTCTGTTTTGTTCCTGTGTGAACGTGCTTTCAGTCTGTTTGTTCCTGTGTGAACGTGCTTTCAGTCTGTTTGTTCCTGTGTGAACGTGCTTTCAGTCTGTTTGTTCCTGTGTGAACGTGCTTTCAGTCTGTTTGTTCCTGTGTGAACGTGCTTTCAGTCTGTTTGTTCCTGTGAACGTGCTTTCAGTCAGTTTGTTCCTGTGTGAACGTGCTTTCAGTCAGTTTGTTCCTGTGTGAACGTGCTTTCAGTCAGTTTGTTCCTGTGTGAACGTGCTTTCAGTCAGTTTGTTCCTGTGTGAACGTGCTTTCAGTTTGTTTGTTCCTGTGTGAACGTGCTTTCAGTCAGTTTGTTCCTGTGTGAACGTGCTTTCAGTCAGTTTGTTCCTGTGTGAACGTGCTTTCAGTCAGTTTGTTCCTGTGTGAACGTGCTTTCAGTTTGTTCCTGTGTGAACGTGCTTTCAGTTTGTTCCTGTGTGAACGTGCTTTCAGTCAGTTTGTTCCTGTGTGAACGTGCTTTCAGTCAGTTTGTTCCTGTGTGAACGTGCTTTCAGTTTGTTCCTGTGTGAACGTGCTTTCAGTTTGTTCCTGTGTGAATGAGCTTTCAGTCTGTTTGTTCCTGTGTGAACGTGCTTTCAGTTTGTTCTTTCGTAACCCTTTGTGGTGGTCGGCCTTAGTCTGGAGAGAGAGAAAGATCTTCCTTTCTCTGTCCATCTCTGTGCCGAAGGGGCTGCTACTCTGCTCTCTGCTGCACTCGGACTGGACTAAAAGGCTCCTTCCTTCACTTAAGAACTGCCATCCCGTCCCGGTTCCAGAGAATTCTATTATCAGTCTATTATGGTCCCATCCCTGCCCCAGAGCCTCCTAGCATTTGTATTCATTATGGATCCCCATTAGTTCCTGCCAAGGCAGCAGCTACTCTTCCTGGGGTCCAATTTTAATACAATTTTAAAAACATTACAATACATTCACAGATTTCACAACACACTGTGTGCCCTCAGGCCCCTACTCTACAGTTACCACATATCTACAGTACTAAATCTATGTGTGTGTGTGTGCATCTGTCTGTGCCTATGTTTGTGTTGCTTCACAGTCCCTGCTGTTCCATAAGGTCTATCTAATTTTACTGCTTGTCAGTTACCTGATGTGGAATAGAGTTCCATGTAGTCATCTCTATGTAGTACTGTGGAATAGAGTTCCATGTAATCAGTCTGTAGTTGTGGAATAGAGTTCCATGTAATCATGGCTATATGTAGTACTGTGGAATAGAGTTCCATGTAGTCATGGCTCTATGTAGTACTGTGGAATAGAGTTCCATGTAGTCATGGTACTGTGGAATAGAGTTCTAATCATGCTCTATGTAGTACTGTGGAATAGAGTTCCATGTAATCATGGCTCTATGTAGTACTGTGAATAGAGTTCCATGTAATCATGGCTCTATGTAGTACTGTGGAATAGAGTTTGTTCCTGTGAATAGAGTTCCATGTAGTCATGGCTCTATGTAGTACTGTGGAATAGAGTTCCATGTAGTCATGGCTCTATGTAGTACTGTGGAATAGAGTTCCATGTAATCATGGCTCTATGTAGTACTGTGGAATAGAGTTCCATGTAGTCATGGCTATGTAGTCTATGTATTACTGTGGAATAGAGTTCCATGTAGTCATGGCTCTATGTAGTACTGTGGAATAGAGTCCATGTAGTCATGGCTCTATGTAGTACTGTGGAATAGAGTTCCATGTAGTCATGGCTCTATGTAGTACTGTGGAATAGAGTTCCATGTAATCATGGCTCTATGTAGTACTGTGGAATAGAGTTCCATGTTGGCTTTATGTAGTACTGTGGAATAGAGTTCCATGTAATCATGGCTCTATGTATTACTGTGGAATAGAGTTCCATGTAATCATGGCTCTATGTAGTACTGTGGAATAGAGTTCCATGTAGTCATGGCTGTATGTAGTACTGTGGAATAGAGTTCCATGTAATCATGGCTCTATGTAGTACTGTGGAATAGAGTTCCATGTAGTCATGGCTCTATGTAGTACTGTGGAATAGAGTTCCATGTAGTCATGGCTCTATGTAGTACTGTGGAATAGAGTTCATGTAGTCATGGCTCTATGTAGTACTGTGGAATAGAGTTCCATGTAGTCATGGCTCTATGTAGTACTGTGGAATAGAGTTCCATGTAGTCATGGCTCTATGTAGTACTGTGGAATAGAGTTCCATGTAGTCATGGCTCTATGTAGTACTGTGGAATAGAGTTCCATGTAGTCATGGCTCTATGTAGTACTGTGGAATAGAGTTCCATGTAATCATGGCTCTATGTAGTACTGTGGAATAGAGTTCCATGTAGTCATGGCTCTATGTAGTACTGTGGAATAGAGTTCCATGTAATCATGGCTCTATGTATTACTGTGGAATAGAGTTCCATGTAGTCATGGCTCTATGTAGTACTGTGGAATAGAGTTCCATGTAATCATGGCTCTATGTAGTACTGTGGAATAGAGTTCCATGTAATCATGGCTCTATGTAGTACTGTGGAATAGAGTTCCATGTAGTCATGGCTCTATGTAGTACTGTGGAATAGAGTTCCATGTAATCATGGCTCTATGTAGTACTGTGACAGAGATGTTCTTTTGTAATATGGCTATATGCGGAACTGTGGAATAGAGTTCCATGTAATCATGGCTCTATGTAAGTTTTCATGTACTGTGGAATAGTTAGTTGAAGTGTGAGTCATGGAATAATAAGTGTGAAGTTTGATTTCCTCCCTTCTGTAATGAATAGAGTTCCATGTAATCATGGCTCTATGTATTACTGTGAATAGCAGTTCCAGAGTTATATCATAAGTCACTGTAAGGAATAGAGTTCCTGTATTTTTCATGGCTCTATGTAGTACTGTGGAATAGAGTTCCATTAAAATAGTCATGGCTCTAGAGTTCCATGTATGCTCTATGTAGTACTGTGCACCTCCCATAGTCTGGACTTGAGGACTGTGAAGAGACCTCTGGTGGCATGTCTTGTGGGGTATGCATGGGTGTCCGAGCTCTGTGCCAGTAGTTTAGACAGACCGCTCTGTGCATTCAACATAAATACAAGTAGTGATGAAGTACATCTCTCTTCCACTTTCAGCCAGGAGATATTGACATGCACATTATTCATATTAGCTGTCTGTGTCCATCTGTGCTGCTCTGTTCTGAGCCAATTGCAATTTTCCTAAGTCCCTCTTTGTGGCATCTGACCACACGACTGAACAGTAGTCCAGATGTGACTAAACTGGGGCTCGTAGGACCTGCCTTGTTGATCGTGTTGTTAAGAAGGCAGAGCAGCACTTTATTATGGACAGACTTCTCCCCATCTTAGCTACTGTTGTAGCAATATGTTTTGACCATGACAGTTTTACAATCCAGGGTTACTCCAAGCAGTTTAGTCACCTCAACTTGCTCAATTTCCACATGATTTATTACAAGATTTAGTTGAGGTTTAGGGTTAAGTGAATGATTTTGTCCCAATTACAATGCTTTTAGTTTTAGAAATATTTAGGACTAACTTATTCCTTTCCACACACTCTTTGTTAAGTGCTGCAGTCATTTCAGTCGCTGTTGTAGCTGACATGTATAGTGTTGAGTCATCTGGAAAGATAGACACACTGGCTTTACTCAAAGCAGGTCGTTAGTGAAGATTGAAAAAAGTAATGGGCCTAGACAACTGCCCAGGGGAATTCCTGATTCTACTACCTGGATTTTGTTGGAGAGGCTTCCATTCTAGAAAACCCTCTGTGTTCTGTTCGACGGTGAACTCTTTATCCACAATATAGCAGGGGGTGTAAAGTCATAACACACACACTACCGTTCAAATATTTGGGGTCACGTAGAAATGTCCTTGTTTTTGGAAGAAAAGCTAAATATTATATTATAAAATATCATCAAATTGATCAGAAATACAGTGTAGACATTGTTAATGTTGTAAATGACTATCGTAGCTGGAAACGGCAGATTTTTATGGAATATCTACATAGGCAAACAGAGGTCCATTATCAGCAACCATCACTCCTGTGTTCCAAGGGAACGTTGTGTTAGCTAATCCAAGTTCATCATTTTAAAAGGCTAATTAATCATTAGGAAACCCTCTAATAATTAGAAAACCCTCTGTTCTGATTAAAGAAGCAATAAAACTGGCCTTTAGACTAGTTGAGTATCTGGAGCCACAGCATTTGTGGGTTCAATTACAGGCTCAAAATGGTCAGAAACAAAGACTTTTCTTCTGAAAGTTGTCAGTCTATTCTTGTTCTGAGAAATGAAGGCGATTCCATGCGAGAAATTGCCAAGAAACTGAAGATCTCGTACAACGCTGTGTACTACTCCCTTCACAGAACAGCACAAACTGGCCCCAACCAGAATAGAAAGAGGAGTGGGAGGCCCCGGTGCATAACTGAGCAAGAGGACAAGTACATTAGTGTCTAGTTGTCGAAACAGACACCTCACAAGTCCTCATTAAATAGTACCCACAAAACACCAGTCTCAACATCAACAGTGAAGAGGCGGCTCCGGGATGCTGGCCTTCTAGGCAGAGTTCCTCTGTCCAGTGTCTGTGTTCTTTGGCCCATCTTAATATTTTTTGAATAATTTTTTGGAATTTTACCCCCTTTTCTCCCCAATTTTGTGGTATCCAATTGTTAGTAGCTACTATCTTGTCTCATCGCTACAACTCCCGTACGGGCTCGGGAGAGACGAAGGTCGAAAGTCATGCGTCCTCCGATACACAACCCTACTCGGCCTAGAAAGCCAGCATCCCGAAGTCGCCTCTTCACTGTTGACGTTGAGACTGGTGTTTAACCTACTGTTTAACCAGCTATATACCCGCCTGGTGGAGAACTGTTACCATGATCATGCTCTTCTCTCTGTGGTCCTATAGGGACCTACTGTTTAACCAGCTATATACCCGCCTGGTGGAGAACTGGTACCATGATCATGCTCTTCTCTCTGTGGTCCTATAGGGACCTACTGTTTAACCAGCTATATACCCGCCTGGTGGAGAACTGTGTGGCTCGGGGGTCTTCCTGGAGAGTTTGGAACCCTACATCGTGTCGGAGCGTCTGGGCTGTGTGTCCGTCATGAGAGACCTGCTGACCCACCTACAGGATAACAACATGATGGACAGTGTAGAGAACTGTCTGATACATCTGGACATCACCAGCCTCATACAACAGGTAGGGAGGAGACAGGGGAGGAGACAGGGGAGGGACAGGGGAGGAGACGGGAGGGGAGGAGAGGGGGGGAGGAACCAGCGGGGGAGGGAGGAGACGGGGGAGGAACTGGAACCGGGGGAGGGAGGAGACGGGGGAGGGAGACGGGGAGGTTTAACCAGAGACGGGGAGAACTGGGGAGATCAGGAGGGGGGAGGAGACGGGGGAGGAGGCGGGGGGAGGAGACGGGGGGGAGGAGAGGGGAGGAGACCAGAGGAGAGGAGAGGGGAGGAGGAGACAGGGGGTCTTCCTGGAGAGGGGGAGGGGAGGAGGGGGAGGAGAGAGGAGGGGTCTGGGAGGCTCCTCTCTGAGGAGACAGGGGGGAGGGGAGGAGACAGGGGAGGGGATAACAGGGGGGAGGAGACAGGGGATGGACAGGAGACAGGGGAGGAAGGGGGAGGGGGGAGGGGAGGAGACAGGGAGGAGGAGGGGAAGAGGGAGGGGAGGAGACGGGGGGAGGAGAGGAGAGGGGAGGGGAGGAGACAGGGGAGTGGAGGAGGAGAGGGGGGGAGGGAGGAGACAGGGAGAGAGGAGACAGGGAGGAGAGAGGGGGAGGGGGAGGGGAGGAGACAGGGGAGGGGAGGAGAGGAGACAGGGGGAGGAGACAGGAGGGCGGA
>NW_026283016.1:12500-15000 GCF_023373465.1 Oncorhynchus keta
TTATCTGGTTCTCTCTGCCTCTCTCTGCCTCTCTCTGGTTATCTGGCTCTCTCTGCCTATCTCTGGTTATCTGGTTCTCTCTGCCTCTCTCTGCCTCTCTCTGGTTATCTGCCTCTCTCTGGTTATCTGGTTCTCTCTGCCTCTCTCTGGTTATCTGGTTCTCTCTGCCTATCTCTGGTTATCTGGCTCTCTCTGCCTCTCTCTGGTTATCTGGTTCTCTCTGCCTCTCTCTGGTTATCTGGTTCTCTCTGCCTCTCTCTGGTTATCTGGTTCTCTCTGCCTCTCTCTGGTTATCTGGTTCTCTCTGCCTCTCTCTGGTTATCTGGTTCTCTCTGCCTCTCTCTGGTTATCTGGCTCTCTCTGCCTCTCTCTGGTTATCTGGCTCTCTCTGCCTCTCTCTGGTTATCTGGTTCTCTCTGCCTCTCTCTGGTTATCTGGTTCTCTCTGCCTCTCTCTGGTTATCTGGTTCTCTCTGCCTCTCTCTGGTTATCTGCCTCTCTCTGGTTATCTGGCTCTCTCTGCCTCTCTCTGGTTATCTGCCTCTCTCTGGTTATCTGGTTCTCTCTGCCTCTCTCTGGTTATCTGGTTCTCTCTGCCTCTCTCTGGTTATCTGCCTCTCTCTGGTTATCTGGTTCTCTCTGCCTCTCTCTGGTTATCTGGTTCTCTCTGCCTCTCTCTGGTTATCTGGCTCTCTCTGCCTCTCTCTGGTTATTTGGCTCTCTCTGCCTCTCTCTGGTTATTTACCTCTCTCTGCCTCTCTCTGGTTATCTGGTTCTCTCTGCCTCTCTCTGGTTATCTGGCTCTCTCTGCCTCTCTCTGGTTCTCTCTGCCTCTCTCTGGTTATCTGGTTCTCTCTGCCTCTCTCTGGTTATCTGGTTCTCTCTGCCTCTCTCTGGTTATCTGGCTCTCTCTGCCTCTCTCTGGTTATCTGGTTCTCTCTGGTTATCTGGTTCTCTCTGCCTCTCTCTGGGTATCTGGTTCTCTCTGCCTCTCTCTGGTTATCTGGCTCTCTCTGCCTCTCTCTGGTTATCTGGTTCTCTCTGCCTCTCTCTGGTTATCTGGTTCTCTCTGGTTATCTGGCTCTCTCTGCCTCTCTCTGGTTATCTGGTTCTCTCTGCCTCTCTCTGGTTATCTGGTTCTCTCTGCCTCTCTCTGGTTATCTGGCTCTCTCTGGTTCTCTCTGCCTCTCTCTGGTTATCTGGTTCTCTCTGCCTCTCTCTGGTTATCTGGCTCTCTCTGCCTCTCTCTGGTTATCTGGCTCTCTCTGCCTCTCTCTGGTTATCTGGCTCTCTCTGCCTCTCTCTGGTTATCTGGCTCTCTCTGCCTCTCTCTGGTTATCTGGTTCTCTCTGCCTCTCTCTGGTTATCTGCCTCTCTCTGGTTATCTGCCTCTCTCTGGTTATCTGCCTCTCTCTGGTTATCTGGTTCTCTCTGCCTCTCTCTGGTTATCTGGTTCTCTCTGCCTCTCTCTGGTTATCTGGCTCTCTCTGCCTCTCTCTGGTTATCTGGCTCTCTCTGCCTCTCTCTGGTTATCTGGTTCTCTCTGCCTCTCTCTGGTTATCTGGTTCTCTCTGCCTCTCTCTGGTTATCCGGTTCTCTCTGCCTCTCTCTGGTTATCTGGTTCTCTCTGCCTCTCTCTGGTTATCTGGTTCTCTCTGGTTATCTGCCTCTCTCTGGTTATCTGGTTCTCCCTGCCTCTCTCTGGTTATCTGGTTCTCCCTGCCTCTCTCTGGTTATCTGGTTCTCTCTGCCTCTCTCTGGTTATCTGGTTCTCTCTGGTTATCTGGTTCTCTCTGCCTCTCTCTGGTTATCTGCCTCTCTCTGGTTATCTGGTTCTCTCTGCCTCTCTCTGGTTATCTGGTTCTCTCTGCCTCTCTCTGGTTATCTGGTTCTCTCTGGTTATCTGGTTCTCTCTGCCTCTCTCTGGTTATCTGGTTCTCTCTGCCTCTCTCTGGTTATCTGGTTCTCTCTGCCTCTCTCTGGTTATCTGGTTCTCTCTGCCTCTCTCTGGTTATCTGGTTCTCTCTGCCTCTCTCTGGTTATCTGGTTCTCTCTGCCTCTCTCTGGTTATCTGGTTCTCTCTGCCTCTCTCTGGTTATCTGGTTCTCTCTGCCTCTCTGGTTATCTGGCTCTCTCTGCCTCTCTCTGGTTATCTGGTTCTCTCTGCCTCTCTCTGGTTATCTGGTTCTCTCTGGTTATCTGGTTCTCTCTGCCTCTCTCTGGTTATCTGGTTCTCTCTGCCTCTCTCTGGTTATCTGGCTCTCTCTGCTTATCTGGTTCTCTCTGCCTCTCTCTGGTTATCTGGTTCTCTCTGCCTCTCTCTGGTTATCTGGTTCTCTCTGCCTCTCTCTGGTTACCTGGTTCTCTCTGCCTCTCTCTGGTTATCTGGTTCTCTCTGCCTCTCTCTGGTTATCTGGTTCTCTCTGCATCTGGTTATCTGCCTCTCTCTGGTTATCTGGTTCTCTCTGCCTCTCTCTGGTTATCTGGTTCTCTCTGGTTAT
>NW_026283016.1:20000-22500 GCF_023373465.1 Oncorhynchus keta
ATGAGGTATACTCCTCTCTACATCCCCCATGTTGCTGTAAGGACTGTGTTAATGAGGTCTAATCCTCTCTACATCCCCCATGTTTCTGTAAGGACTGTGTTAATGAGGTATCCTCCTCCATGTTGCTGTAAGGACTGTGTTAATGAGGTATCCTCCTCCATGTTGCTGTAAGGACTGTGTTAATGAGGTATACTCCTCCGTGTTGCTGTAAGGACTGTGTTAATGAGGTATCCTCCTCCGTGTTGCTGTAAGGACTGTGTTAATGAGGTATCCTCCTCCATGTTGCTGTAAGGACTGTGTTAATGAGGTCTAATCCTCTATACATCCCCCATGTTTCTGTAAGGACTGTGTTAATGAGGTATCCTCCTCCATGTTGCTGTAAGGACTGTGTTAATGAGGTATCCTCCTCCATGTTGCTGTAAGGACTGTGTTAATGAGGTATACTCCTCCGTGTTGCTGTAAGGACTGTGTTAATGAGGTATCCTCCTCCGTGTTGCTGTAAGGACTGTGTTAATGAGGTATCCTCCATGTTGCTGTAAGGACTGTGTTAATGAGGTATACTCCTCCGTGTTGCTGTAAGGACTGTGTTAATGAGGTATCCTCCTCCGTGTTGCTGTAAGGACTGTGTTAATGAGGTATCCTCCTCCGTGTTGCTGTAAGGACTGTGTTAATGAGGTATCCTCCTCTGTGTTGCTGTAAGGACTGTGTTAATGAGGTATCCTCCTCCGTGTTGCTGTAAGGACTGTGTTAATGAGGTATCCTCATCTGTGTTGCTGTAAGGACTGTGTTAATGAGGTATCCTCATCTCTCTGCAGGGTGTTTCCTCTCTGTAGTTCTTCAAATGACTGAATAGGGTGTTGGGGGGTCCTTGGGAGGACATTGGACACAGTAACACAGTAACACACACACTAGCAGTAACACACACACTAGCAGTAACACACACACTAGCAGTAACACACACACTAGCAGTAACACACACACTAGCAGTAACACACACACTAGCAGTAACACACACACTAGCAGTAACACACACACTAACACACACACTAGCAGTAACACACACACTAGCAGTAACACACACACTAGCACACACACGGTAACAGTAACACTCATGGTAACAGTAACACTCAAGGTAACAGTAACACTCACGGTAACAGTAACAGTAACACTCAAGGTAACAGTAACAGTAACACACACTGTAACATTAACAGTAACACTCAGGGTAACAGTAACACTCATGGTAACAGTAACACACACTGTAACATTAACAGTAACACTCAGGGTAACAGTAACACTCATGGTAACAGTAACACACACGGTAACAGTAACACTCACGGTAACAGTAACACTCACGGTAACAGTAACACTCAGGGTAACAGTAACACACACGGTAACAGTAACAGTAACACACACTGTAACAGTAACACACACGGTAACAGTAACACACACGGTAACAGTAACACTCACGGTAACAGTAACACTCACGGTAACAGTAACACTCACGGTAACAGTAACACTCACGGTAACAGTAACACTCACGGTAACAGTAACACTCACGGTAACAGTAACACTCACGGTAACAGTAACACTCACGGTAACAGTAACACTCACGGTAACAGTAACACTCACGGTAACAGTAACACTCACGGTAACAGTAACACTCACGGTAACAGTAACACTCAGGGTAACAGTAACACTCAGGGTAACAGTAACACTCAGGGTAACAGTAACACTCAACACTAACACTCAGGGTAACAGTAACACTCAGGGTAACAGTAACACTCAGGGTAACAGTAACACTCAGGGTAACAGTAACACTCACGGTAACAGTAACACTCAGGGTAACAGTAACACTCAGGGTAACAGTAACACTCACGGTAACAGTAACACTAACACTCACGGTAACAGTAACACTAACACTCACGGTAACAGTAACACACAGGGTAACAGTAACACACAGGGTAACAGTAACACTCAGGGTAACAGTAACACTCAGGGTAACAGTAACACTCAGGGTAACAGTAACAGTAACACTAACACGCTAACAGTAACACTCACGCTAACAGTAACACTCACGGTAACAGTAACACTCAGGGTAACAGTAACACTCAGGGTAACAGTAACACTCAGGGTAACAGTAACACTCAGGGTAACAGTAACACTCAGGGTAACAGTAACACTCAGGGTAACAGTAACACTCAGGGTAACAGTAACACACACGGTAACAGTAACACTCAGGGTAACAGTAACACTCAGGGTAACAGTAACACTCAGGGTAACAGTAACACTCCCTCTCTTCCCTCTCTCCTCCCTCTCTTCCCTCTCTCTTCCCTCTCTTCCCTCTCTCTTCCTTCTTCCCTCTCTCTTCCCCCTCTCCTACCTCTTTCCTCTCTCCTCTCCTCTCCTCCCTCTCTCCTCTCCTCCCTCTCTCCTCTCCTCCCTCTTCCCTCTCTCCTCTCTTCCCTCTCTCCTCTCCTCCCTATTTCCTCTCTCCTCTCTA
>NW_026283016.1:30000-72500 GCF_023373465.1 Oncorhynchus keta
TCTGACCTCTGTCTCCCTTTCTCCTCCCATCTCTAACTGTTCTGACCTCTGTCTCCCTTTCTCCTCCCATCTCTAACTGTTCTGACCTCTGTCTCCCTTTCTCCTCCCATCTCTAACTGTTCTGACCTCTGTCTTCCTTTCTCCTCCCATCTCTAACTGTTCTGACCTCTGTCTCCCTTTCTCCTCCCATCTCTAACTGTTCTGTTCCTGTCTGTCTGTTTCCAGGTGATGGTAGAGAACAGTGACTTCACTCCCTCTCAGGTGGGCTGTCTGTTTACCTTCCTGGCCCGCCAACTGGCCAAACCTGACAACACACTCTTCGTCAACAGGAAACTCTTCGATCAGGTGACCACTTAGAGCAGGAAGTCTCTCAGACAGGTCAGTAGGCAGTAGGAGCCATTCCACATAGAGTTTGGACTGGAGGAGATATGGGCGTGTTCCAGGTCATCGTCATTGCAGTTTCTCACAACGCCTGTTACTAAACATCTTAGCAACCTGCATAAATATGATTCAGTACTAATGTGAGAGACGCAGTGCAACGAAGACACAACTGTTGTTTTTCATCATAAGATGTGTTCTGTTCTGTGTTAAAGGGATAGATGTTAAAGGGATAGATGTGTTCTGTGTTAAAGGGATAGATGTTCTATGTTAAAGGGATAGATGTGTTATGTTCTGTGTTAAAGGGATAGATGTGTTCTGTGTTAAAGGGATAGATGTTCTATGTTAAAGGGATAGATGTGTTCTATGTTAAAGGGATAGATGTTCTATGTTAAAGGGATAGATGTGTTCTGTGTTAAAGGGATAGATGTGTTCTGTGTTAAAGGGATAGATGTGTTCTGTGTTAAAGGGATAGATGTGTTCTGTGTTAAAGGGATAGATGTGTTCTATGTTAAAGGGATAGATGTGTTATATTCTGTGTTAAAGGGATAGATGTGTTCTGTGTTAAAGGGATAGATGTGTTCTGTTCTGTGTTAAAGGGATAGATGTTCTGTGTTAAAGGGATAGATGTGTTCTGTGTTAAAGGGATAGATGTGTTCTGTGTTAAAGGGATAGATGTGTTCTGTGTTAAAGGGATAGATGTGTTCTGTGTTAAAGGGATAGATGTGTTCTGTGTTAAAGGGATAGATGTTCTGTGTTAAAGGGATAGATGTTCTGTGTTAAAGGGATAGATGTTCTATGTTAAAGGGATAGATGTGTTATGATCTGTGTTAAAGGGATAGATGTGTTCTGTGTTAAAGGGATAGATGTGTTATGTTCTGTGTTAAAGGGATAGATGTGTTCTGTGTTAAAGGGATAGATGTTCTGTGTTAAAGGGATAGATGTGTTCTGTGTTAAAGGGATAGATGTTCTATGTTAAAGGGATAGATGTGTTATGATCTGTGTTAAAGGGATAGATGTGTTCTGTGTTAAAGGGATAGATGTGTTATGTTCTGTGTTAAAGGGATAGATGTGTTCTGTGTTAAAGGGATAGATGTGTTCTGTGTTAAAGGGATAGATGTTCTATGTTAAAGGGATAGATGTGTTCTGTGTTAAAGGGATAGATGTGTTCTATGTTAAAGGGATAGATGTGTTATGTTCTGTGTTAAAGGGATAGATGTGTTCTGTGTTAAAGGGATAGATGTGTTCTGTGTTAAAGGGATAGATGTGTTCTGTGTTAAAGGGATAGATGTGTTATGTTCTATGTTAAAGGGATAGATGTGTTCTGTGTTAAAGGGATAGATGTGTTCTGTGTTAAAGGGATAGATGTGTTCTGTGTTAAAGGGATAGATGTGTTATGTTAAAGGGATAGATGTGTTATGTTCTGTGTTAAAGGGATAGATGTGTTCTGTGTTAAAGGGATAGATGTGTTCTGTGTTAAAGGGATAGATGTGTTCTATGTTAAAGGGATAGATGTGTTATATTCTGTGTTAAAGGGATAGATGTGTTCTGTGTTAAAGGGATAGATGTGTTCTGTGTTAAAGGGATAGATGTGTTCTGTGTTAAAGGGATAGATGTGTTCTGTTCTGTGTTAAAGGGATAGATGTTCTGTGTTAAAGGGATAGATGTGTTCTGTGTTAAAGGGATAGATGTGTTCTGTGTTAAAGGGATAGATGTGTTCTGTGTTAAAGGGATAGATGTTCTATGTTAAAGGGATAGATGTGTTCTATGTTAAAGGGATAGATGTGTTCTGTGTTAAAGGGATAGATGTGTTCTATGTTAAAGGGATAGATGTGTTATGTTCTGTGTTAAAGGGATAGATGTGTTCTGTGTTAAAGGGATAGATGTGTTATGTTCTGTGTTAAAGGGATAGATGTGTTCTGTGTTAAAGGGATAGATGTGTTCTGTGTTAAAGGGATAGATGTGTTCTGTGTTAAAGGGATAGATGTTCTATGTTAAAGGGATAGATGTGTTCTGTGTTAAAGGGATAGATGTGTTCTGTGTTAAAGGGATAGATGTGTTCTGTGTTAAAGGGATAGATGTGTTCTATGTTAAAGGGATAGATGTGTTATGTTCTGTGTTAAAGGGATAGATGTGTTCTGTGTTAAAGGGATAGATGTGTTCTGTGTTAAAGGGATAGATGTGTTCTGTGTTAAAGGGATAGATGTGTTATGTTCTATGTTAAAGGGATAGATGTGTTCTGTGTTAAAGGGATAGATGTGTTCTGTGTTAAAGGGATAGATGTGTTATGTTAAAGGGATAGATGTGTTATGTTCTGTGTTAAAGGGATAGATGTGTTCTGTGTTAAAGGGATAGATGTGTTCTGTGTTAAAGGGATAGATGTGTTCTATGTTAAAGGGATAGATGTGTTATATTCTGTGTTAAAGGGATAGATGTGTTCTGTGTTAAAGGGATAGATGTGTTCTGTGTTAAAGGGATAGATGTGTTCTGTGTTAAAGGGATAGATGTGTTCTGTTCTGTGTTAAAGGGATAGATGTTCTGTGTTAAAGGGATAGATGTGTTCTGTGTTAAAGGGATAGATGTGTTCTGTGTTAAAGGGATAGATGTGTTCTGTGTTAAAGGGATAGATGTTCTATGTTAAAGGGATAGATGTGTTCTATGTTAAAGGGATAGATGTGTTCTGTGTTAAAGGGATAGATGTGTTCTATGTTAAAGGGATAGATGTGTTATGTTAAAGGGATAGATGTGTTCTATGTTAAAGGGATAGATGTGTTCTGTGTTAAAGGGATAGATGTGTTCTATGTTAAAGGGATAGATGTGTTATGTTCTGTGTTAAAGGGATAGATGTGTTCTGTGTTAAAGGGATAGATGTGTTCTGTTCTGTGTTAAAGGGATAGATGTTCTGTGTTAAAGGGATAGATGTGTTCTGTGTTAAAGGGATAGATGTTCTGTGTTAAAGGGATAGATGTTCTATGTTAAAGGGATAGATGTGTTCTGTGTTAAAGGGATAGATGTGTTCTGTGTTAAAGGGATAGATGTGTTCTGTGTTAAAGGGATAGATGTGTTCTGTGTTAAAGGGATAGATGTTCTGTGTTAAAGGGATAGATGTTCTGTGTTAAAGGGATAGATGTGTTCTGTGTTAAAGGGATAGATGTGTTCTGTGTTAAAGGGATAGATGTGTTCTGTGTTAAAGGGATAGATGTGTTCTGTGTTAAAGGGATAGATGTTCTGTGTTAAAGGGATAGATGTTCTGTGTTAAAGGGATAGATGTGTTCTGTGTTAAAGGGATAGATGTGTTCTGTGTTAAAGGGATAGATGTGTTCTGTGTTAAAGGGATAGATGTGTTCTGTGTTAAAGGGATAGATGTGTTATGTTCTGTGTTAAGGGATAGATGTGTTATGTTCTGTGTTAAGGGATAGATGTGTTCTGTGTTAAAGGGATAGATGTGTTCTGTGTTAAAGGGATAGATGTGTTCTGTGTTAAAGGGATAGATGTGTTCTGTGTTAAAGGGATAGATGTGTTATGTTCTGTGTTAAGGGATAGATGTGTTCTGTGTTAAAGGGATAGATGTGTTCTGTGTTAAAGGGATAGATGTGTTCTGTGTTAAAGGGATAGATGTGTTATGTTCTGTGTTAAGGGATAGATGTGTTCTGTGTTAAAGGGATAGATGTGTTCTGTGTTAAAGGGATAGATGTGTTATGTTCTGTGTTAAGGGATAGATGTGTTCTGTGTTAAAGGGATAGATGTTATGTTCTGTGTTAAAGGGATAGATGTGTTATAGATGTTAAGGGACCTATCCCTTCGTCACCACCCAGCTACAGGATTCTACTCTGTGAATGTTCATTGGGCCTCAAGCGAGGAGTTGGCACTTAACACCTGGCTCCAAACAGCTGCTTCACACAGGAAGAGAATAGATGTGTTTATGTACTTAGTCATTCAATATTCTCAGTATAAAGCCTGTAGTGTGACTAACTGACTGGAGCCGTGTTCTATTGAAACTGGGCAGTAGGAGAACCTGGAGCCGTGTTCTATTGAAACTGGGCAGTAGGAGAACCTGGAGCCGTGTTCTATTGAAACTGGGCAGTAGGAGAACCTGGAGCCGTGTTCTATTGAAACTGGGCAGTAGGAGAACCTGGAGCGGTGTTCTATTGAAACTGGGCAGTAGGAGAACCTGGAGGGGTGTTGTGTTCTATTGAAACTGGGCAGTAGGAGAACCTGTAGCCGTGTTCTATTGAAACTGGGCAGTAGGAGAACCTGTAGCCGTGTTCTATTGAAACTGGGCAGTAGGAGAACCTGTAGCCGTGTTCTATTGAAACTGGGCAGTAGGAGAACCTGGAGCGGTGTTGTGTTCTATTGAAACTGGGCAGTAGGAGAACCTGGAGCCGTGTTGTGTTCTATTGAAACTGGGCAGTAGGAGAACCTAGAGTGGTGTTGTGTTCTATTGAAACTGGGCAGTAGGAGAACCTGGAGTGGTGTTGTGTTCTATTGAAACTGGGCAGTAGGAGAACCTGGAGCCGTGTTGTGTTCTATTGAAACTGGGCAGTAGGAGAACCTGGAGCCGTGTTGTGTTCTATTGAAACTGGGCAGTAGGAGAACCTGGAGCCGTGTTGTGTTCTATTGAAACTGGGCAGTAGGAGAACCTGGAGCGGTGTTGTGTTCTATTGAAACTGGGCAGTAGGAGAACCTGGAGCCGTGTTGTGTTCTATTGAAACTGGGCAGTAGGAGAACCTGGAGCCGTGTTGTGTTCTATTGAAACTGGGCAGTAGGAGAACCTGGAGTGGTGTTGTGTTCTATTGAAACTGGGCAGTAGGAGAACCTGGAGCGGTGTTGTGTTCTATTGAAACTGGGCAGTAGGAGAACCTGGAGCCGTGTTGTGTTCTATTGAAACTGGGCAGTAGGAGAACCTGGAGCGGTGTTGTGTTCTATTGAACCTGGGCAGTAGGAGAACCTGGAGCGGTGTTGTGTTCTATTGAAACTGGGCAGTAGGAGAACCTGGAGCCGTGTTGTGTTCTATTGAAACTGGGCAGTAGGAGAACCTGGAGCGGTGTTGTGTTCTATTGAAACTGGGCAGTAGGAGAACCAAGAGCTGTGTTGTTCTATTGAAACTGGGCAGTAGGAGAACCAAGAGCTGTGTTGTTCTATTGAAACTGGGCAGTAGGAGAACCTGGAGTGGTGTTGTGTTCTATTGAAACTGGGCAGTAGGAGAACCTAGAGCTGTGTTGTGTTCTATTGAAACTGGGCAGTAGGAGAACCTGGAGTGGTGTTGTGTTCTATTGAAACTGGGCAGTAGGAGAACCTAGAGCGGTGTTGTGTTCTATTGAAACTGGGCAGTAGGAGAACCTGGAGTGGTGTTGTGTTCTATTGAAACTGGGCAGTAGGAGATCCTGGAGTGGTGTTGTGTTCTATTGAAACTGGGCAGTAGGAGAACCTGGAGCCGTGTTGTGTTCTATTGAAACTGGGCAGTAGGAGATCCTGGAGTGGTGTTGTGTTCTATTGAAACTGGGCAGTAGGAGAACCTGGAGTGGTGTTGTGTTCTATTGAAACTGGGCAGTAGGAGAACCTGGAGTGGTGTTGTGTTCTATTGAAACTGGGCAGTAGGAGAACCTGGAGCGGTGTTGTGTTCTATTGAAACTGGGCAGTAGGAGAACCTGGAGCCGTGTTGTGTTCTATTGAAACTGGGCAGTAGGAGAACCTAGAGCGGTGTTGTGTTCTATTGAAACTGGGCAGTAGGAGAACCTGGAGTGGTGTTGTGTTCTATTGAAACTGGGCAGTAGGAGAACCTGGAGCCGTGTTGTGTTCTATTGAAACTGGGCAGTAGGAGAACCTGGAGCCGTGTTGTGTTCTATTGAAACTGGGCAGTAGGAGAACCTGGAGCCGTGTTGTGTTCTATTGAAACTGGGCAGTAGGAGAACCTGGAGCGGTGTTGTGTTCTATTGAAACTGGGCAGTAGGAGAACCTGGAGCCGTGTTGTGTTCTATTGAAACTGGGCAGTAGGAGAACCTGGAGCCGTGTTGTGTTCTATTGAAACTGGGCAGTAGGAGAACCTGGAGTGGTGTTGTGTTCTATTGAAACTGGGCAGTAGGAGAACCTGGAGCGGTGTTGTGTTCTATTGAAACTGGGCAGTAGGAGAACCTGGAGCCGTGTTGTGTGTGTTCTATTGAAACTGGGCAGTAGGAGAACCTGGAGCGGTGTTGTGTTCTATTGAACCTGGGCAGTAGGAGAACCTGGAGCGGTGTTGTGTTCTATTGAAACTGGGCAGTAGGAGAACCTGGAGCCGTGTTGTGTTCTATTGAAACTGGGCAGTAGGAGAACCTGGAGCGGTGTTGTGTTCTATTGAAACTGGGCAGTAGGAGAACCAAGAGCTGTGTTGTTCTATTGAAACTGGGCAGTAGGAGAACCAAGAGCTGTGTTGTTCTATTGAAACTGGGCAGTAGGAGAACCTGGAGTGGTGTTGTGTTCTATTGAAACTGGGCAGTAGGAGAACCTAGAGCTGTGTTGTGTTCTATTGAAACTGGGCAGTAGGAGAACCTGGAGTGGTGTTGTGTTCTATTGAAACTGGGCAGTAGGAGAACCTAGAGCGGTGTTGTGTTCTATTGAAACTGGGCAGTAGGAGAACCTGGAGTGGTGTTGTGTTCTATTGAAACTGGGCAGTAGGAGATCCTGGAGTGGTGTTGTGTTCTATTGAAACTGGGCAGTAGGAGAACCTGGAGCCGTGTTGTGTTCTATTGAAACTGGGCAGTAGGAGAACCTGGAGTGGTGTTGTGTTCTATTGAAACTGGGCAGTAGGAGAACCTGGAGCGGTGTTGTGTTCTATTGAAACTGGGCAGTAGGAGAACCTGGAGTGGTGTTGTGTTCTATTGAAACTGGGCAGTAGGAGAACCTGGAGTGGTGTTGTGTTCTATTGAAACTGGGCAGTAGGAGATCCTGGAGTGGTGTTGTGTTCTATTGAAACTGGGCAGTAGGAGAACCTGGAGCCGTGTTGTGTTCTTTTGAAACTGGGCAGTAGGAGATCCTGGAGTGGTGTTGTGTTCTATTGAAACTGGGCAGTAGGAGAACCTGGAGTGGTGTTGTGTTCTATTGAAACTGGGCAGTAGGAGAACCTGGAGTGATGTTGTGTTCTATTGAAACTGGGCAGTAGGAGAACCTAGAGCGGTGTTGTGTTCTATTGAAACTGGGCAGTAGGAGAACCTGGAGCCATGTTGTGTTCTATTGAAACTGGGCAGTAGGAGAACCTGGAGCCGTGTTGTGTTCTATTGAAACTGGGCAGTAGGAGAACCTGGAGTGGTGTTGTGTTCTATTGAAACTGGGCAGTAGGAGAACCTGGAGTGGTGTTGTGTTCTATTGAAACTGGGCAGTAGGAGAACCTGGAGTGGTGTTGTGTTCTATTGAAACTGGGCAGTAGGAGAACCTGGAGTGGTGTTGTGTTCTATTGAAACTGGGCAGTAGGAGAACCTGGAGTGGTGTTGTGTTCTATTGAAACTGGGCAGTAGGAGAACCTGGAGCGGTGTTGTGTTCTATTGAAACTGGGCAGTAGGAGAACCTGGAGTGGTGTTGTGTTCTATTGAAACTGGGCAGTAGGAGAACCTGGAGTGGTGTTGTGTTCTATTGAAACTGGGCAGTAGGAGAACCTAGAGCGGTGTTGTGTTCTATTGAAACTGGGCAGTAGGAGAACCTGGAGTGGTGTTGTGTTCTATTGAAACTGGGCAGTAGGAGAACCTAGAGCCATGTTGTGTTCTATTGAAACTGGGCAGTAGGAGAACCTGGAGTGGTGTTGTGTTCTATTGAAACTGGGCAGTAGGAGAACCTAGAGCCATGTTGTGTTCTATTGAAACTGGGCAGTAGGAGAACCTGGAGTGGTGTTGTGTTCTATTGAAACTGGGCAGTAGGAGAACCTAGAGCCATGTTGTGTTCTATTGAAACTGGGCAGTAGGAGAACCTGGAGTGGTGTTGTGTTCTATTGAAACTGGGCAGTAGGAGAACCTAGAGCCATGTTGTGTTCTATTGAAACTGGGCAGTAGGAGAACCTGGAGTGGTGTTGTGTTCTATTGAAACTGGTCAGTAGGAGAACCTAGAGCTATGTTTTGTGTTGTTGTTCCACAGGTTCTGGAGTTCCTGTGTAGTCCAGACGACGACTCCAGACACACAGAGAGACAACAGGTAGACCACTCTGTCACTATAAGGCTCAGCACTAAAGTCGTGCACTATTTACTGAATAGGGTGCCATTTCAGATTTGCCCTAGGACTCTTCTTCTAAGCGTAGCCTGTGGATTGGTCAGGTCATGTGATCCAGTAGAGGCTGTGATTGGTTCCCAGGTGCTGTTGGAGCTGCTGCAGGTGGGAGGTGTGGTCCAGTTTGATGAGGGACGACTACTGGGACTGGCTGAGAAGGCAGAGTTGTGAGTTATCCTCTCTCGTTCTGTCTCTCTCTCTGTCTCTCTCTCTGTCTCTCTCTCTGTCTCTCTCTCTGTCTCTCTCTCTGTCTCTCTCTCTGTCTCTCTCTCTCTCTCTGTCTCTCTGTCTCTCTCTCTCTCTCTCTCTCTCTCTCTCTCTCTCTCTCTCTCTCTCTCTCTCTCTCTCTCTCTGTCTCTCTCTCTCTGTCTCTCTCTCTCTCTCTCTCTCTCTCTCTGTCTCTCTCTCTCTCTCTCTCTCTCTCTGTCTCTGTCTCTATGAATATACTTGTATATTATATATTCTATATTCAACCACTATTAACTCCTTCCCCTCTCTCCCTCCTTCTCTCTCCCTTCCCCTCTCTCTCAGCTACCAGATCTGTGAGTTTCTGTATGAGCAGAAGCATCTGTATGATAAGATTCTGGACTGCTACCTCAGAGACCCTCTGAGAAAGGTAGTGTGCAGCGTACCACCCAGTAGACAGTAGGTTCTGACCCTTGTATGGATGAAGTTCACATTGGTCTTATTGACATGTCAACAGGAAGAGATCTTTAACTACATCCACAACCTGCTGTCCATGCCTGGCTACAGCTCAGAGGAGAAACACTGTGTCTGGGAGAAGGCCCTGCTGCACATTGCGGAGCTGGTGACCCTTGACCCTGCCAAGTCAGCTGACCTGGTGGCCATGCATTTCCCTGAGGAAGTACGACCCATCATCACCAGACTACAGGTCAGCTGACACGGCCCTCTAGTTTGTTCTTCACTGGTTGCCCTTTTCTTGTGTCAACAGGTCACAAATCTTGCTGCTGTGATGTCACACTGTGGTATTTCACCCAGTAGATATGGGAGTTGGATTTGTTTTCTAATTCTTTGTGGATCTGTGTAATCTGTGTGAAATATGTGTCTCTCGTATGGTCATACATTGGGCAGGAGGTTAGGAAGCTCAGTTTCCACCTCATGTTGTGGGCAGTGTTGCACCTGCAGTGGTTTGTCCTTTAGAAGTTACAGCGTACTGAGGCTTGCATGATGTTACTATTAATGCTAGTTAGTGATAGTTTGACCACCGGAGGCCATGTTTGAGAAACATTTGATAGCCTTCAATAGTGGCTGTACTCGAGAAATGAAAAGCTTTTTTTGTAAGAATATAGTATATGGGACTGATTTTAAAGAAATGTTGCTTAATTAATTAGATTAATATTATGGTGTTTCTATTCCAAGGAAAACAACTAAAAACCCTCAGGGTTTATGTTAGGATGGAACGTAAAATATGACGCTGTACAACGTGATGGTGATGGAGTACAGTACTGGGCTATTTAACTAGAGAATCCCTGTGTCGTGCGGACCGGGGTTCAATTCCCCGACGGGGAGGAAGGAGAAGGATGTCCTTGTAAGTTAGACTTTGACTTGCCTAATAAAGGTTACACTAAGAGCATAACATTTCTACACTCTAACTGTATAGTTGTAGTCTAACCAATACTCAAATGGAGATTCAGTCAAAATATAGATCTGATAGATTTATCAGGACCAGTCCCCATGCTTGTCTCAGAGCAGCTCTGGGGGCGGCAGGGTAGCCTAGTGGTTAGAGCGTTGTACTAGTAACCGGAAGGTTGCAAGTTCAAACCGCCCGAGCTGACAAGGTACAAATCTGTCGTTCTGCTCCTGAACAGGCAGTTAACCCACTGTTCCTAGGCCGTCATTGTAAATAAGAATGTGTTCTTAACTGACTTGCCTAGTTAAATAAAGGTAAAATAAACAGCTGAAATTGTTGTAGTTGCTTCAAATCCTATTGTTTCTAACCTCAATATGCTCTTTAAATAAATAAGACCGACACGGCACATTACTCAACACTAGTGAGACTCATGTCGCCTAAAATTTTCCGCCAATAATTGCATTTAGAGGATTGGAGGATATTTCTGTAATTCAGTGATATTTATTCCCGTAGTGATTCGTTATGGATCCATAACTAAATAAACATTGGCATTTTGAAACAGTATTTTTATCATTTTATTAATGAAAGCATAAAGATGCCATTATTAGTTACATTGTTTTAGTTTGAAGGTGCAGACTGGCACTAAGAACAGCGGGAACCTTTCCCTCGTCAGCACCATTATTAGTGCAATGCCCTTCGTGTTGCCAGTGTAGGGGGGGGGGGGTCCACCCCCCTCCCCCTTTCCTCATCCTCCCTTCCCCATGGGCTAGGTCAGTCTTCTGTGTGCGGCTCTGCAGCCCATCCCGTGCCCCCTGCCCTCTTGCCTAGAACCTCGTGAGCTTTCAGTAGATACAGCTGGAGAACTGCAAGATAATCTCATTGTGCGCCACTCGGGAGCCATGACCAATATGACCAATATATATTGTTCTACTAATAATAGGGTTCATAATATATCTGAGAGAATATCCAACAGGCTTTTATATCATTCTAAATTAATAATAATAATAATAATCATCGCTTTGTACAAAAAACAATATTTTGGAGATTATTTCATTTTCAAATAACGTAAAATGGGCGAGGGAAAAAGTCAAGGCCGGCACAGGTATTGAACCAGCATCTGTAGCAACACAGTTTACACTGCTATGCAGTGTCTCAGACCGCTGTGCCACTCAGGCACTGTACAATGTGACTGGTCTGGAGTGGCTCCTACACTACTACTGTCTGAACTAAATCATCCTAACAAAATAAAAGAATAAAAACCTTAGTGGAACAACTAAGGTTTTAGTGAGTCATACTGAGGTCGTACACAATTATCAGTTTCTATACAGGTTTATGTCGCCCATTCATTGTCAGTTAGAGACACAGTAGGACCCAGAAGCATAATCGGTGCTCTAACGCCCCCTTGTGGTGGTCTGGAGAAATGAAGTGGTGACGCAGGGTACTGTACTAAACCACACATTACCTCTAAGTCCCTCAGCATAATCACACAACTTTTAGTGGAGCAAAACACTGTAGCCTGTCTTCTCTTGAGAGCCAGGTCTGCCTACGGCGGCCTTTCTCAATAGCAAGGCTATGCTCACTGAGTCTGTACATAGTCAAAGCTTTAAGTTTGGGTCAGTCTTTTTGTTTTCTCATGATTTGGTTGGGTCTCTCTCTCTCTTCCTCTCTGTCTGTCTCTCCATATCTCTCTCTGTCTCTCTCTCTCTCTCCATATCTCTCTCTCTCCATATCTCTCTCTCTCTTTGTCTCTCTCTCTCTTTGTCTTTCTCTCTTTCGGTCTCTTTGTCTTTCTCTCTTTCGGTCTCTGTCAGTCTGTGTCTCGCTCTCTCTTTGTCTCTCTCTCTCTCTCTATATATATATATATAGAGAGAGAGAGAGAGTCCCGCCACTGTCTGAATCAGCCATGTAATTGCCTGGCTGTTATCGCCGTAGGAACGGGAGATAAGTGCTAATTGAAAATCTGGATTAGCAATGAGTCGCTTACTTTCTGAGAGAACACTGCTGTGTGTGTGTGTGCGTGTTCATTTCATGTCTCTGATTCTGTTGTGTAGAGAGTGAAGGGCGTTTCCAGGAAAATCTGACAATGGAAGAAAAGAAACACCTTTGTGAGGTGTTGTTATGGACCATGTAGGTGTTGTTATGGACCATGTAGGTGTTGTTATGGACCATGTAGGCCTCCACACTGCACACACAGGTGTAGGTGTATCTAATGGTGTAAAAGGTGTTGTTATGGACCATGTAGGGCTGCCAACATTTCACTTCATAAGAATCACAATCATCTCTAGCATTTAGCATTTTATCAAAAGTGACTTACAGGCATGAACTCTGTCTCTCACTCTGTCTCTCACTCTGTCTCTCACTCTGTCTCTCACTCTGTCTCTCACTCTGTCTCTCACTCTGTCTCTCACTCTCTCTGTCTCTCTCTCTCTCTGTCTCTCTCTCTCTCTCTCTCTCTCACTCTCTCTCTGTCTCTCACTCGCTCTCTCTCTCACTCTGTCTCTCTCTCACTCTGTCTCTCTCTCACTCTGTCTCTCTCTCACTCTGTCTCTCTCTCTCTCTGTCTCTGTCTCTGTCTCTGTCTCTCTCTCTCTCTGTCTCTCTCTCTCTGTCTCTCTGTCTCTCTGTCTCTCTCTCTCTCTGTCTCTCACTCTCTCTGTCTCTCTCTCTCTCTGTCTCTCTCTCTGTCTCTCTCTCTCACTCTCTCTCTGTCTCTCTCTCTCTCTCTGTCTCTCTCTTTCTCTCTGTCTCTCTGTCTCTCTCTCTCTCTCTCTCTCTCTCTCTCTCTCTGTCTCTCTCTCTCTCTGTCTCTCTCTCTCTCTGTCTCTCACTCTCTCTGTCTCTCTCTCTCTGTCTCTGTCACTCTCTCTGTCTCTCTCTCTCTCTCTGTCTCTCACTCTCTCTGTCTCTCACTCTCTCTGTCTCTCTCTCTCTCTGTCTCTCACTCTCTCTCTGTCTCTCTCTCTCTCTCTGTCTCTCTCTCTGTCTCTCTCTCTGTCTCTCTCTCTGTCTCTGTGTCTCTCTCTGTCTCTCTCTCTCTCTCTGTCTCTCTCTGTCTCTCTGTCTGTCTCTGTCTCTCTCTCTCTGTCTCTGTCTCTCTGTCTCTGTCTCTGTCTCTCTCTCTGTCTCTGTCTCTCTCTCTGTCTCTGTCTCTCTCTCTCTCTCTCTCTGTCTCTCTCTCTCTCTGTCTCTCTCTCTCTCTCTCTCTGTCTCTCTCTCTCTCTCTCTCTCTCTCTCTCTCTCTCTCTCTCTCTCTCTCTCTGTCTCTCTCTCTCTCTCTCTCTCTCTCTCTCTCTGTCTCTCTCTGTCTCTGTCTCTCTCTCTCTCTCTGTCTCTCACTCACTCTGTCTCTCACTCTGTCTCTCTCAATTCAATTTAAATGGCTTTATTGGCATGGGCAACATACACTACCGTTCAACAGTTTGGGGTCACTTAGAAATGTCCTTGTTTATGAAAGAAAAGCACATTTTTTGGTCTTTTTAAAATAACATCAAATTGATCAGAAGTGTAAATGGAATATCTACATATCAGCAATCAGAATATCCAATCAGAATATCCATTATCAGCAACCATCACTCTTGTGTTCCAATGGCAAGTTGTGTTAGCGAAGCCAAGTTTATCATTTTAAAATGCTAATTTATCATTAGAAAACCCTTTTGCAATTATGTTAGCACAGCTGAAATCAGTTGTGCAGATTTAAAGAAGGAATAAAACTGGCCTTTAGACTAGTTGAGTATCTGGAGCATCAGCATTTGTGGGTTTGATTACAGGCTCAAAATGGCCAGAAACAAATAACTTTCTTCTGAAACTCGTCAGTCTATTCTTGTTCTGAGAAATGAATGCTATTCCATGCGAGAAATTGGCAAGAAACTGAAGATCTCGTACAACGCTGTGCACTACTCTCTTCACAGAACAGCGCAAACTGTCTCTAACCAGAATAGAAGGAGGAGTGGGAGGCCCCGGTGCACAACTGAGCAAGAGGGCAAGTACATTTGTGTCTAGTTGTAAAAACAGACACCTCACAAGTCCTCAACTGGCATCTTCATTAAACAATACCCGCAAAACACCAGTCTCAACGTCAACAGCGAAGAGATGACTCCGGGATGCTGGCCTTCTAGGCAGAGTTTCAAAGAAAAAGCCATATCTCAGACTGGCCAATAAACAGGAAAGGTTAAGATGGGCAAAAGAACACAGACACTGGACAGAGGAACTCTGCCTAGAAGGCCAGCATCCCAGAGTTGCCTCTTCACTGTTAATGTTGAGAGTGAGTAATATATATATATATATTTTTTAACTCTGTTTATTATGTTTTACACAAGACAAAGCAATATAAATAATATACTCAACTAGAAAAAAAGAAAAAAAATAGCTTTAAAGATTCCATACTTTAGACAAGTTAAACACACCAGGCAGAAGGCTACAGAGGTTAAAGGGCAATCTATAGTACAGGGACAGAGCAAACACCTCACCATTGTTCCTGTAAACAGTCAAGGGATAAGGGTGGAGAAATGCAACCACTCACAGAGAGTCATGGCCACAGACCGACCAGCCACTGGACAGGTTTTCTTTTACAATGCTTTAAAATAAATAAAATAAAAATGATTATTCATGTAGGCGTGAACAAAGTGTAAAAATAACTGGGAAAAACAAGCTGACACTTCAGTCTCTGCCCGAGCAAGATGAACAAGGCATCTGCAGATCACAATCAATCAGCACATGGACCTTAATGCCCCACCCAGCAAAGACACAGAGAGAGGCTCCTCCAACCCTTAAGTCACAGACTTATTTTAGTATTAATTGTAATGCCATCAGAGGATGGACTGTTTAAAGTAAGACCGGAATGGAGCCCAAGCCTCATCAAACAGTTTGGGGTTCCCACGTGAATTGAATTAGATGTTTTCTAGTTTCAGAGAGCACAACACATCCCTCACCCAATATTTATAAGATGGGGGAGCTGCCATCTTCCAGTTCTGTAGTATTAGCCGTCTAGCTAAAAGAGTTGTATAAGCAACAGTGACCGACTGGATTCTTGATAGGGGGGTACCTGACGAGATAGGGGGGTACCCATGGGCAGTACTCCAAAAAGGGCTGTAAGGGGAGACGGATCTATAACAGTGTCATATATATCAGAGAAACATTTAAATATTAATTCCCAGAAACCTGACAGTTTATGACAGCCCCAAAACATATGCAACAGTGTGGCTGGTTCCACTTTACATCTGACACAGGTAGGATCAAAATCAGAGAATATTCTTCCAAGTTTGGCCCCCGACCAGTGGATACGGTGAACCACCTTTGAATTGAACGAGGCTGTGTCTAGTGCTAAAAGAGGACGAGTGCACCCTGTGCAGCACAGATTCCCAGGTGTCTTCCCCAAGTTCCTCCCCCAAATCCTTTTCCCATCGAGTCTTTAAAGGCACCAAAGAAGGGTTCTGTAAGTCATGAATGATTGCATATACATCTGAAATTGCGCCCCGAGGAAGCTTGTTCATCTCCAAGATGCTCTCTATAGCTGTATTCGCAGGCCTATTGGGAAATCCAGGTGTGTTAGCCCTGACAAAGTTTCTAGTCTGGAGATAGCGGAAAAAGTGGGATTGGGGGAGATTGAACTTTTCCTGCAGCTGAGAAAAAGAGGCAAATGTATCATCAAAGAATAATTGGGCTAGCGAGGAGAGGCCTAGTGAGGAGAGGCCTAGCGAGGAGAGGCCTAGCGAGGAGAGGCCTAGTGAGGAGAGGCCTAGTGAGGAGAGGCCTAGCGAGGAGAGGCCTAGTGAGGAGAGGCCTAGTGAGGAGAGGCCTAGTGAGGAGAGGCCTAGTGAGGAGAGGCCTAGTGAGGAGAGGCCTAGCGAGGAGAGGCCTAGCGAGGAGAGGCCTAGTGAGGAGAGGCCTAGTGAGGAGAGGCCTAGCGAGGAGAGGCCTAGTGAGGAGAGGCCTAGCGAGGAGAGGCCTAGTGAGGAGAGGCCTAGTGAGGAGAGGCCTAGTGAGGAGAGGCCTAGCGAGGAGAGGCCTAGTGAGGAGAGGCCTAGTGAGGAGAGGCCTAGCGAGGAGAGGCCTAGTGAGGAGAGGCCTAGCGAGGAGAGGCCTAGTGAGGAGAGGCCTAGTGAGGAGAGGCCTAGCGAGGAGAGGCCTAGTGAGGAGAGGCCTAGTGAGGAGAGGCCTAGTGAGGAGAGGCCTAGCGAGGAGAGGCCTAGTGAGGAGAGGCCTAGCGAGGAGAGGCCTAGTGAGGAGAGGCCTAGCGAGGAGAGGCCTAGTGAGGAGAGGCCTAGCGAGGAGAGGCCTAGTGAGGAGAGGCCTAGCGAGGAGAGGCCTAGTGAGGAGAGGCCTAGCGAGGAGAGGCTAGCGAGGAGAGGTGAGGAGAGGCCTAGCGAGGAGAGGCCTAGTGAGGAGAGGCCTAGTGAGGAGAGGCCTAGCGAGGAGAGGCCTAGCGAGGAGAGGCCTAGCGAGGAGAGGCCTAGCGAGGAGAGGCCTAGCGAGGAGAGGCCTAGCGAGGAGAGGCCTAGTGAGGAGAGGCCTAGTGAGGAGAGGCCTAGCGAGGAGAGGCCTAGCGAGGAGAGGCCTAGCGAGGAGAGGCCTAGCGAGGAGAGGAGAGGCCTAGCGAGGAGAGGCCTAGTGAGGAGAGGCCTAGCGAGGAGAGGCCTAGCGAGGAGAGGCCTAGTGAGGAGAGGCCTAGTGAGGAGAGGCCTAGTGAGGAGAGGCCTAGCGAGGAGAGGCCTAGCGAGGAGAGGCCTAGCGAGGAGAGGCCTAGCGAGGAGAGGCCTAGCGAGGAGAGGCCTAGCGAGGAGAGGCCTAGCGAGGAGAGGCCTAGCGAGGAGAGGCCTAGCGAGGAGAGGCCTAGCGAGGAGAGGCCTAGCGAGGAGAGGCCTAGCGAGGAGAGGCCTAGCGAGGAGAGGCCTAGCGAGGAGAGGCCTAGCGAGGAGAGGCCTAGCGAGGAGAGGCCTAGCGAGGAGAGGCCTAGCGAGGAGAGGCCTAGCGAGGAGAGGCCTAGCGAGGAGAGGCCTAGCGAGGAGAGGCCTAGTGAGTGCTAAATGCCAAAAGCCCCATCATTCAAAGATGGAGGAAATAAAATGTTCTGATTGGGCCTGATAGAGAAAAGCCTCGGAGGTTAAAGGCTAAACGGAACTGATTCCAAATTTTAAGAGACTGCTTTACAATTGGGTTGACACACCTTTTGCCTAGGGACACTGGGAGAGACGAGCACAGCACAGAGGAAAGTGCTGCAGGTTTACACGGTTCAGACTCCATCTGGACCCAGAGTGGTCTCGGGCCAGTAGGATCAGTCTGCAGACAGTACAGAACGGCTCTGAAATGTGCAGCCCAGTAGTTTGTCTGAAAATTTGGTAGAGCTAAACCCCCCAATGACCTAGGCTTCTGTAAATGTTTTCTACCAATCCGTGGTACCTTGCCATCCCAAATAAAATGCATGAATGTTTGATCCAGTGAAATAAAAAAAGATTTTGGAATAAAAATGGGTAAACATTGAAGTAAATATAAAAATTTGGGCAAAACATTCATTTTAATGACATTAATCCTTCCGATAAGAGAAAGCGAATTCCAAAAAGTAAAAGATTGTTTCAGTGATTTTATTTTAATTAACAGTAAACATTACACTCACAAAAGGAATAGAGACTTTTCAAATGTCATTATGTGTGTATATACACAGTGTTGTAACGATGTGCAAATAGTTAAAAGTACAAAGGGAGAAATAAATAAACATAAATATGGGTTGTATTTACAATGGTGTTTGTTCTTCACTGGTTGACCTTTTCTCGTGGCAACAGGTCACACATCTTGCTGCTGTGATGTCACACTGTGGTATTTCACCCAGTAGATATGGGAGCTTATCAAAATTGAATTTGTTTTGAAAATCTTTGTGGGTCTGTAATCTGAGGGAAATATGTGTCTCTAATATGGTCATACATTTGGCAGGAGGTTTGGAAGTGCAGCTCAATTTCCACCTCATTTTGTGGACAGTGAGCACATAGCCTGTCTTCTCTTAAGAGCCAGGTCTGCCTGCGGCGGCCTTTCTCAATAGCAGGGTTATGCTCACTGAGTTTGAACATAGTTAAAGATTTCCTTCATTTTGGGTCAGTCACAGTGATCAGGTATTCTGCTCTGTTTTTTTGTTAATTCTTTCCAATGTGTTTGGGAATCGCTTCCTTTTAAGTGGTTGTAGAATTGAATGGCTCTTTTCTGCATTTTGATAATTAATTGGTATCGGCCTTATTCTGCTCTGCATTATTTGGTGTTTTACGTTGTACACAGAGGATATTGTTGCATAATTCAGACTCAATTAGTTTTTTGTGAGTTGTTGGTTGGTGAGCGGACCCCAGACCTCTCAACCATGAAGGGCGATGGGTTCTATAACTGAAGATCCTGATATGTCACATGTTCTGTTCCTTCTGATGACCTAGAAGACCCTTCTAGCCTCGTCTCTCAGATGGTTCACAGCTTTGTGGAAGTGACCTGTGGTCCTGATGTTTAGGTCAAGGTATGTATAGTTTCCTGTGTGCTCTAGGGAAACAGTGTCTAGATGGAACTTGTATTTGTGGTCCTGGTGACTGGACCTTTTTTGGAACACCATTGTTTTTGTCTTACTGAGATTTACTGTCAGGGCCCAGTTCTGTCAGGGCCCAGGTCTGTCAGGGCCCAGTTCTGTCAGGGCCCAGGTCTGTCAGGGCCCAGTTCTGTCAGGGCCCAGTTCTGTCAGGGCCCAGTTCTGTCAGGGCCCAGGTCTGTCAGGGCCCAGGTCTGTCAGGGCCCAGGTCTGTCAGGGCCCAGTTCTGTCAGGGCCCAGTTCTGTCAGGGCCCAGTTCTGTCAGGGCCCAGTTCTGTCAGGGCCCAGTTCTGTCAGGGCCCAGTTCTGTCAGGGCCCAGGTCTGTCAGGGCCCAGGTCTGTCAGGGCCCAGGTCTGTCAGGGCCCAGGTCTGTCAGGGCCCAGGTCTGTCAGGGCCCAGGTCTGTCAGGGCCCAGGTCTGTCAGGGCCCAGGTCTGTCAGGGCCCAGTTCTGTCAGGGCCCAGTTCTGTCAGGGCCCAGTTCTGTCAGGGCCCAGGTCTGTCAGGGCCCAGGTCTGTCAGGGCCCAGGTCTGTCAGGGCCCAGGTCTGACAGAATCTGTGCATAAGATCTAGGTGCTGCTGTAGGCCCTCCTTGATTGGTGACAGAAGCACCAGATCATCAATAGACATTTGACTTCAGATTCTAGTAAGGTGAGGCCGGGTGCTGCAGACTGTTCTAGTTCCCTCGTCAATTTGTTGATATATATGTTGAAGAGGGTGGGGCTTAAGCTGCATCCCTGTCTCACCCCACGGCCCTGTGGAAAGAAATGTGTGTTTAAAAAATAAAAAAATTTAACCGCACACTTGTTGTTTGTAATGTTGTATGTTTTACCCCCAACACCATTTTCCATCAATTTGTATAGCAGACTCTCATGCCAAATTGAGCCAAAAGCTTTCTTGAAATCAGCAAAGCATGAGAAGACTTTGCCTTTGTTTTGGTTTGTCAATTAGGGTGTGCAGGGTGAATACGTGGTCTGTCGTACGGTAATTAGGTAACAAGCCAATTTGACATTTACTCAGTACATTGTTTTCATTGAGGAAATGTACAAGTCTGCTGTTAATGATAATGTAGAGGATTTTCCCAAGGTTGCTGTTGACGCATATCCCACGGTAGTTACTGGGGTCAAATTTCTCTCCACTTCTGTGGATCAGGGTGATCAGTCCTTGGTTCCAAATATTGGAGAAGATGCCAGAGCTAAGGATGATGTTAAAGAGTATAAGTATAGCCAATTGTAATTTTGGGTCTGTATATTTTATCATTTCATTTAGGATACCATCAACCCCACAGGCGTTTTTGGGTTGGAGGGTTTGTATTTTGTAGTGTAGTTCATTAAATGTAATTAGAGAATCCAGTGGGTTCCTGTAGTCTTTAATAGTTTATTGTAAGATTTGTATTTGATCATGTATATGTTACTGCTGTTTGATCTTTGTCATAGAGCCAAAAATATTGGCGAAGTGGTTTTTCCAGACATCTCCGTTTTGGATAGATAACTCTTTGTGTTGTTTGTTTGTTTTGAGTTTTCCCAGAAGTGGTTGGAGTCTATGGATTCTTCAATTACATTGAGCTGATTTCTGACATGCTGTTCCTTCTTTTTCCGTAGTGTGTTTCTGTATCGTTTTAGTGATTCACCATAGTGAAGGCGTAGGCTCAGGTTTTCTGGGTCTCTATGTTTTTGTTTGGACAGGTTTCTCCATTTCTTCCTTAGGTTTTTTGCATTCTTCATCAAACCATTTGTCATTGTTGTTAATTTTCTTTGGTTGTCTGCTTGACATTGATAGATTTGATGGGGAAGCTGAGAGGTCAAATATACTGTTTAGGTTTTCGACTGCCATGTTTACACCTTCACTATTACAATGGAACGTTTTACCCAGGAAATTGTCTAGGAGGGATTGAATTTGTTGTTGCCTAATTGTTTTTTGGTAGATTTCCAAACTACTTTCCTTCCATCTATCAGCATTTCTTAATGTTACTCAGTTCCTTTGGCTTTGATGCCTCATGATTGGGTTTTGCTCTGTTCAAGTAGACTGATTTTGTTGTGGTCTGATAGTTGTCAGTGGGCTGACTGTTAACTGTGGTCTGATAGAGTTGTCAGTGGGCTGACTGTTAACTGTGGTCTGATAGGGGTGTCAGTGGGCTGACTGTTAACTGTGGTCTGATAGAGTTGTCAGTGGGCTGACTGTTAACTGTGATCTGATAGAGGTGTCAGTGGGCTGACTGTTAACTGTGGTCTGATAGGGGTGTCAGTGGGCTGACTGTTAACTGTGATCTGATAGGGGTGTCAGTGGGCTGACTGTTAACTGTGGTCTGATAGAGGTGTCAGTGGGCTGACTGTTAACTGTGATCTGATAGGGGTGTCAGTGGGCTGACTGTTAACTGTGGTCTGATAGAGGTGTCAGTGGGCTGACTGTTAACTGTGGTCTGATAGAGGTGTCAGTGGGCTGACTGTTAACTGTGGTCTGATAGAGTTGTCAGTGGGCTGACTGTTAACTGTGGTCTGATAGAGGTGTCAGTGGGCTGACTGTTAACTGTGGTCTGATAGGGGTGTCAGTGGGCTGACTGTTAACTGTGGTCTGATAGAGTTGTCAGTGGGCTGACTGTTAACTGTGGTCTGATAGAGTTGTCAGATAGAGGTGTCAGTGGGCTGACTGTTAACTGTGATCTGATAGAGTTGTCAGTGGGCTGACTGTTAACTGTGGTCTGATAGAGTTGTCAGTGGGCTGACTGTTAACTGTGATCTGATAGAGGTGTCAGTGGGCTGACTGTTAACTGTGGTCTGATAGAGTTGTCAGTGGTCTGATAGAGGTGTCAGTGGGCTGACTGTTAACTGTGGTCTGATAGAGTTGTCAGTGGGCTGACTGTTAACTGTGGTCTGATAGAGTTGTCAGTGGGCTGACTGTTAACTGTGGTCTGATAGGGGTGTCAGTGGGCTGACTGTTAACTGTGGTCTGATAGAGTTGTCAGTGGGCTGACTGTTAACTGTGGTCTGATAGGGGTGTCAGTGGGCTGACTGTTAACTGTGGTCTGATAGAGGTGTCAGTGGGCTGACTGTTAACTGTGATCTGATAGAGTTGTCAGTGGGCTGACTGTTAACTGTGGTCTGATAGAGGTGTCAGTGGGCTGACTGTTAACTGTGGTCTGATAGGGGTGTCAGTGGGCTGACTGTTAACTGTGGTCTGATAGAGTTGTCAGTGGGCTGACTGTTAACTGTGGTCTGATAGAGTTGTCAGTGGTCTGATAGAGGTGTCAGTGGGCTGACTGTTAACTGTGATCTGATAGAGTTGTCAGTGGGCTGACTGTTAACTGTGGTCTGATAGAGTTGTCAGTGGGCTGACTGTTAACTGTGATCTGATAGAGGTGTCAGTGGGCTGACTGTTAACTGTGGTCTGATAGAGTTGTCAGTGGTCTGTCAGTGGGCTGACTGTTAACTGTGATCTGATAGAGTTGTCAGTGGGCTGACTGTTAACTGTGGTCTGATAGAGTTGTCAGTGGGCTGACTGTTAACTGTGGTCTGATAGGGGTGTCAGTGGGCTGACTGTTAACTGTGGTCTGATAGAGTTGTCAGTGGGCTGACTGTTAACTGTGGTCTGATAGGGGTGTCAGTGGGCTGACTGTTAACTGTGGTCTGATAGAGGTGTCAGTGGGCTGACTGTTAACTGTGGTCTGATAGAGGTGTCAGTGGGCTGACTGTTAACTGTGATCTGATAGAGTTGTCAGTGGGCTGACTGTTAACTGTGATCTGATAGAGTTGTCAGTGGGCTGACTGTTAACTGTGGTCTGATAGAGGTGTCAGTGGGCTGACTGTTAACTGTGGTCTGATAGAGTTGTCAGTGGGCTGACTGTTAACTGTGGTCTGATAGAGTGTCAGTGGGCTGACTGTTAACTGTGGTCTGATAGAGTTGTCAGTGGGCTGACTGTTAACTGTGGTCTGATAGAGGTGTCAGTGGGCTGACTGTTAACTGTGATCTGATAGAGGTGTCAGTGGGCTGACTGTTAACTGTGGTCTGATAGAGGTGTCAGTGGGCTGACTGTTAACTGTGATCTGATAGAGTTGTCAGTGGGCTGACTGTTAACTGTGATCTGATAGAGGTGTCAGTGGGCTGACTGTTAACTGTGATCTGATAGGGGTGTCAGTGGGCTGACTGTTAACTGTGGTCTGATAGAGGTGTCAGTGGGCTGACTGTTAACTGTGGTCTGATAGGGTTGTCAGTGGGCTGACTGTTAACTGTGGTCTGATAGAGTTGTCAGTGGGCTGACTGTTAACTGTGGTCTGATAGGGGTGTCAGTGGGCTGACTGTTAACTGTGGTCTGATAGAGGTGTCAGTGGGCTGACTGTTAACTGTGGTCTGATAGAGGTGTCAGTGGGCTGACTGTTAACTGTGGTCTGATAGAGTTGTCAGTGGGCTGACTGTTAACTGTGGTCTGATAGAGTTGTCAGTGGTCTGATAGAGGTGTCAGTGGGCTGACTGTTAACTGTGATCTGATAGAGTTGTCAGTGGGCTGACTGTTAACTGTGATCTGATAGAGTTGTCAGTGGGCTGACTGTTAACTGTGATCTGATAGAGGTGTCAGTGGGCTGACTGTTAACTGTGGTCTGTCAGTGGGCTGACTGTTAACTGTGATCTGATAGAGTTGTCAGTGGGCTGACTGTTAACTGTGGTCTGATAGGGTGTCAGTGGGCTGACTGTTAACTGTGGTCTGATAGAGTTGTCAGTGGGCTGACTGTTAACTGTGGTCTGATAGGGGTGTCAGTGGGCTGACTGTTAACTGTGGTCTGATAGAGGTGTCAGTGGGCTGACTGTTAACTGTGGTCTGATAGAGGTGTCAGTGGGCTGACTGTTAACTGTGATCTGATAGAGTTGTCAGTGGGCTGACTGTTAACTGTGATCTGATAGAGTTGTCAGTGGGCTGACTGTTAACTGTGGTCTGATAGGGGTGTCAGTGGGCTGACTGTTAACTGTGGTCTGATAGAGTTGTCAGTGGGCTGACTGTTAACTGTGGTCTGATAGGGGTGTCAGTGGGCTGACTGTTAACTGTGGTCTGATAGAGTTGTCAGTGGGCTGACTGTTAACTGTGGTCTGATAGGGTGTCAGTGGGCTGACTGTTAACTGTGGTCTGATAGAGTTGTCAGTGGGCTGACTGTTAACTGTGGTCTGATAGAGTTGTCAGTGGGCTGACTGTTAACTGTGGTCTGATAGAGTTGTCAGTGGGCTGACTGTTAACTGTGGTCTGATAGGGGTGTCAGTGGGCTGACTGTTAACTGTGGTCTGATAGAGGTGTCAGTGGGCTGACTGTTAACTGTGGTCTGATAGAGGTGTCAGTGGGCTGACTGTTAACTGTGGTCTGATAGAGTTGTCAGTGGGCTGACTGTTAACTGTGGTCTGATAGAGTTGTCAGTGGGCTGACTGTTAACTGTGGTCTGATAGGGGTGTCAGTGGGCTGACTGTTAACTGTGGTCTGATAGAGGTGTCAGTGGGCTGACTGTTAACTGTGGTCTGATAGGGTGTCAGTGGGCTGACTGTTAACTGTGGTCTGATAGAGGTGTCAGTGGGCTGACTGTTAACTGTGGTCTGATAGAGGTGTCAGTGGGCTGACTGTTAACTGTGATCTGATAGAGTTGTCAGTGGGCTGACTGTTAACTGTGATCTGATAGAGTTGTCAGTGGGCTGACTGTTAACTGTGGTCTGATAGGGGTGTCAGTGGGCTGACTGTTAACTGTGGTCTGATAGAGTTGTCAGTGGGCTGACTGTTAACTGTGGTCTGATAGAGTTGTCAGTGGGCTGACTGTTAACTGTGGTCTGATAGAGTTGTCAGTGGGCTGACTGTTAACTGTGGTCTGATAGGGGTGTCAGTGGGCTGACTGTTAACTGTGATCTGATAGAGGTGTCAGTGGGCTGACTGTTAACTGTGGTCTGATAGAGGTGTCAGTGGGCTGACTGTTAACTGTGATCTGATAGAGTTGTCAGTGGGCTGACTGTTAACTGTGGTCTGATAGAGTTGTCAGTGGGCTGACTGTTAACTGTGGTCTGATAGGGGTGTCAGTGGGCTGACTGTTAACTGTGGTCTGATAGAGTTGTCAGTGGGCTGACTGTTAACTGTGGTCTGATAGGGGTGTCAGTGGGCTGACTGTTAACTGTGGTCTGATAGAGTTGTCAGTGGGCTGACTGTTAACTGTGGTCTGATAGGGGTGTCAGTGGGCTGACTGTTAACTGTGGTCTGATAGGGGTGTCAGTGGGCTGACTGTTAACTGTGGTCTGATAGGGGTGTCAGTGGGCTGACTGTTAACTGTGGTCTGATAGAGTTGTCAGTGGGCTGACTGTTAACTGTGGTCTGATAGAGTTGTCAGTGGTCTTGTGTCAGTGGGCTGACTGTTGGTGATCTGATAGAGTTGTCAGTGGGCTGACTGTTAACTGTGGTCTGATAGAGTTGTCAGTGGGCTGACTGTTAACTGTGATCTGATAGAGGTGTCAGTGGGCTGACTGTTAACTGTGGTCTGATAGAGTTGTCAGTGGTCTGATAGAGGTGTCAGTGGGCTGACTGTTAACTGTGATCTGATAGAGTTGTCAGTGGGCTGACTGTTAACTGTGGTCTGATAGGGGTGTCAGTGGGCTGACTGTTAACTGTGGTCTGATAGAGTTGTCAGTGGGCTGACTGTTAACTGTGGTCTGATAGGGGTGTCAGTGGGCTGACTGTTAACTGTGGTCTGATAGAGGTGTCAGTGGGCTGACTGTTAACTGTGGTCTGATAGAGGTGTCAGTGGGCTGACTGTTAACTGTGATCTGATAGAGTTGTCAGTGGGCTGACTGTTAACTGTGATCTGATAGAGTTGTCAGTGGGCTGACTGTTAACTGTGGTCTGATAGGGGTGTCAGTGGGCTGACTGTTAACTGTGGTCTGATAGAGTTGTCAGTGGGCTGACTGTTAACTGTGGTCTGATAGGGGTGTCAGTGGGCTGACTGTTAACTGTGGTCTGATAGAGTTGTCAGTGGGCTGACTGTTAACTGTGGTCTGATAGGGGTGTCAGTGGGCTGACTGTTAACTGTGGTCTGATAGAGTTGTCAGTGGGCTGACTGTTAACTGTGGTCTGATAGGGGTGTCAGTGGGCTGACTGTTAACTGTGGTCTGATAGAGTTGTCAGTGGGCTGACTGTTAACTGTGGTCTGATAGGGGTGTCAGTGGGCTGACTGTTAACTGTGGTCTGATAGAGGTGTCAGTGGGCTGACTGTTAACTGTGGTCTGATAGAGGTGTCAGTGGGCTGACTGTTAACTGTGATCTGATAGAGTTGTCAGTGGGCTGACTGTTAACTGTCATCTGATAGAGTTGTCAGTGGGCTGACTGTTAACTGTGGTCTGATAGGGGTGTCAGTGGGCTGACTGTTAACTGTGGTCTGATAGAGTTGTCAGTGGGCTGACTGTTCTCTGATAGAGTTGTCAGTGGGCTGACTGTTAACTGTGATCTGATAGAGTTGTCAGTGGGCTGACTGTGGTCTGATACAGTGGGCTGACTGTAACTGTGGTCTGATAGAGTTGTCAGTGGGCTGACTGTTAACTGTGGTCTGATAGGGGTGTCAGTGGGCTGACTGTTAACTGTGGTCTGATAGAGTTGTCAGTGGGCTGACTGTTAACTGTGATCTGATAGGGTTGTCAGTGGGCTGACTGTTAACTGTGGTCTGATAGAGGTGTCAGTGGGCTGACTGTTAACTGTGATCTGATAGGGGTGTCAGTGGGCTGACTGTTAACTGTGGTCTGATAGAGGTGTCAGTGGGCTGACTGTTAACTGTGGTCTGATAGAGTTGTCAGTGGGCTGACTGTTAACTGTGGTCTGATAGAGTTGTCAGTGGGCTGACTGTTAACTGTGGTCTGATAGAGTTGTCAGTGGGCTGACTGTTAACTGTGGTCTGATAGGGGTGTCAGTGGGCTGACTGTTAACTGTGATCTGATAGGGGTGTCAGTGGGCTGACTGTTAACTGTGGTCTGATAGAGGTGTCAGTGGGCTGACTGTTAACTGTGGTCTGATAGAGGTGTCAGTGGGCTGACTGTTAACTGTGATCTGATAGAGTTGTCAGTGGGCTGACTGTTAACTGTGGTCTGATAGGGGTGTCAGTGGGCTGACTGTTAACTGTGGTCTGATAGGGGTGTCAGTGGGCTGACTGTTAACTGTGGTCTGATAGAGTTGTCAGTGGGCTGACTGTTAACTGTGGTCTGATAGGGGTGTCAGTGGGCTGACTGTTAACTGTGATCTGATAGAGGTGTCAGTGGGCTGACTGTTAACTGTGGTCTGATAGAGGTGTCAGTGGGCTGACTGTTAACTGTGATCTGATAGGGGTCTCAGTGGGCTGACTGTTAACTGTGGTCTGATAGAGTTGTCAGTGGGCTGACTGTTAACTGTGGTCTGATAGGGGTGTCAGTGGGCTGACTGTTAACTGTGGTCTGATAGAGTTGTCAGTGGGCTGACTGTTAACTGTGGTCTGATAGGGGTGTCAGTGGGCTGACTGTTAACTGTGGTCTGATAGAGGTGTCAGTGGGCTGACTGTTAACTGTGGTCTGATAGAGGTGTCAGTGGGCTGACTGTTAACTGTGATCTGATAGAGTTGTCAGTGGGCTGACTTTTAACTGTGGTCTGATAGGGGTGTCAGTGGGCTGACTGTTAACTGTGGTCTGATAGGGTGTCAGTGGGCTGACTGTTAACTGTGGTCTGATAGAGGTGTCAGTGGGCTGACTGTTAACTGTGATTTGATAGAGTGTCAGTGGTCTGATAGAGGTGTCAGTGGGCTGACTGTTAACTGTGATCTGATAGAGTTGTCAGTGGGCTGACTGTTAACTGTGATCTGATAGAGTTGTCAGTGGGCTGACTGTTAACTGTGGTCTGATAGAGTTGTCAGTGGGCTGACTGTTAACTGTGGTCTGATAGGGGTGTCAGTGGGCTGACTGTTAACTGTGGTCTGATAGGGGTGTCAGTGGGCTGACTGTTAACTGTGATCTGATAGGGGTGTCAGTGGGCTGACTGTTAACTGTGGTCTGATAGGGGTGTCAGTGGGCTGACTGTTAACTGTGATCTGATAGGGGTGTCAGTGGGCTGACTGTTAACTGTGGTCTGATAGAGTTGTCAGTGGGCTGACTGTTAACTGTGGTCTGATAGAGTTGTCAGTGGGCTGACTGTTAACTGTGGTCTGATAGGGGTGTCAGTGGGCTGACTGTTAACTGTGATCTGATAGAGGTGTCAGTGGGCTGACTGTTAACTGTGGTCTGATAGAGGTGTCAGTGGGCTGACTGCTAACTGTGATCTGATAGGGGTGTCAGTGGGCTGACTGTTAACTGTGATCTGATAGAGTTGTCAGTGGGCTGACTGTTAACTGTGATCTGATAGAGTTGTCAGTGGGCTGACTGTTAACTGTGGTCTGATAGAGGTGTCAGTGGGCTGACTGTTAACTGTGATCTGATAGAGGTGTCAGTGGGCTGACTGTTAACTGTGATCTGATAGAGTGTCAGTGGGCTGACTGTTAACTGTGATCTGATAGAGGTGTCAGTGGGCTGACTGTTAACTGTGATCTGATAGAGGTGTCAGTGGGCTGACTGTTAACTGTGATCTGATAGAGGTGTCAGTGGGCTGACTGTTAACTGTGGTCTGATAGTTGTCAGTGGGCTGACTCTTAACTGTGGTCTGATAGAGTTGTCAGTGGGCTGACTCTTAACTGTGGTCTGATAGAGGTGTCAGTGGGCTGACTGTTAACTGTGGTCTGATAGAGTTGTCAGTGGGCTGACTGTTAACTGTGATCTGATAGAGGTGTCAGTGGGCTGACTGTTAACTGTGATCTGATAGAGGTGTCAGTGGGCTGACTGTTAACTGTGGTCTGATAGAGGAGTCAGTGGGCTGACTGTTAACTGTGGTCTGATAGAGGAGTCAGTGGGCTGACTGAAGGCTCTGAGAGACTCTGGGTTGAGGTCAGAGATACAGTAGTCTACAGTACTACTGACAAGAGATGAGCTGTAGATGTTCCTGCCGTAGAGTCTCCTTGAAGCCTCCCTTGACTCTGAACAGAACCAGCGTGCGACAAAGCTGCAGGAGTTGTGACCCGTGTTCTCTGGTTGTTTTGTCTTAGTTGTGTATCTCTACTCTGTCAATTTCAATTCAAAGCTTTATTGACATGTTAACATTGCTGAAAGCACGTACAATAGATCATAAACAAAAGTGAAATAAACAATCAGAAATGAACACGCTATCTACATCTCTCTCACAATATCCCTCCCTCTCTCTCTCTCTCCTGCTATCTCTACCTTTCTCTCTCCTGCTATCTCTACCTCTCTCTCTCCTGCTATCTCTACCTCTCTCTCTCCTGCTATCTCTACCTCTCTCTCGCCTGCTATCTCTACCTCTCTCTCGCCTGCTATCTCTACCTCTCTCTCCTGCTATCTCTACCTCTCTCTCCTGCTATCTCTACCTCTCTCTCCTGCTATCTCTACCGCTCTCTCTCCTGCTATCTCTACCGCTCTCTCTCCTGCTATCTCTACCTCTCTCTCCTGCTATCGCTACCTCTCTCTCCTGCTATCTCTACCTCTCTCTCTCCTGCTATCTCTACCTCTCTCTCTCCTGCTATCTCTACCTCTCTCTCTCCTGCTATCTCTACTCTCTCTCTCCTGCTATCTCTCTCTCATTCTCTCTCCTGCTATCTCTCTCTCATTCTCTCTCCTGCTATCTCTCTCTCATTCTCTCTCCTGCTATCTCTCTCTCTCATTCTCTCTCCTGCTATCTCTCTCTCATTCTCTCTCCTGCTATCTCTCTCTCATTCTCTCTCCTGCTATCTCTCTCTCTCATTCTCTCTCCTGCTATCTCTCTCTCATTCTCTCTCCTGCTATCTCTCTCTCTCATTCTCTCTCCTGCTATCTCTCTCTCTCATTCTCTCTCCTGCTATCTCTCTCTCATTCTCTCTCCTGCTATCTATCTCTCTCTCTCATTCTCTCTCCTGCTATCTATCTCTCTCTCTCATTCTCTCTCCTGCTATCTATCTCTCTCTCTCATTCTCTCTCCTGCTATCTATCTCTCTCTCTCATTCTCTCTCCTGCTATCTCTACCTCTCTCTCGCCTGCTATCTCTACCTCTCTCTCCTGCTATCTCTACCTCTCTCTCCTGCTATCTCTACCGCTCTCTCTCCTGCTATCTCTACCTCTCTCTCTCCTGCTATCGCTACCTCTCTCTCCTGCTATCTCTACCTCTCTCTCTCCTGCTCGCTACCTCTCTCTCTCCTGCTATCTCTACCTCTCTCTCTCCTGCTATCTCTACCTCTCTCTCTCCTGCTATCTCTACCTCTCTCTCTCCTGCTATCTCTACCTCTCTCTCTCCTGCTATCTCTACCTCATTCTCTCTCCTGCTATCTCCCTCTCATTCTCTCTCCTGCTATCTCTCTCTCATTCTCTCTCCTGCTATCTCTCTCTCTCATTCTCTCTCCTGCTATCTCTCTCTCTCATTCTCTCTCCTGCTATCTCTCTCTCTCATTCTCTCTCCCTGCTATCTCTCTCTCTCATTCTCTCTCCTGCTATCTCTCTCTCTCATTATCTCTCCTGCTATCTCTCTCTCATTCTCTCTCCTGCTATCTCTCTCTCTCATTCTCTCTCCTGCTATCTCTCTCTCTCATTCTCTCTCCTGCTATCTCTCTCTCATTCTCTCTCCTGCTATCTCTCTCTCATTCTCTCTCCTGCTATCTCTCTCTCATTCTCTCTCCTGCTATCTCTCTCTCATTCTCTCTCCTGCTATCTCTCTCTCATTCTCTCTCCTGCTATCTCTCTCTCTCTCTCTCATTCTCTCTCCTGCTATCTATCTCTCTCTCTCATTCTCTCTCCTGCTATCTCTCTCTCTCATTCTCTCTCCTGCTATCTCTCTCTCATTCTCTCTCCTGCTATCTCTCTCTCATTCTCTCTCCTGCTATCTATCTCTCTCTCTCCTGCTATCTCTCTCTCATCTCATTCTCTCTCCTGCTATCTCTCTCTCATTCTCTCTCCTGCTATCTCTCTCTCTAGGATGATCACCTAGTGTTCCAGTTCCTGAGGTGTCTTTTGGACCAGAGGTAAGATCCTTGGTTACTGTGTTGGAGCACGGAAGAATGGAACAGTTTTCTCTGTGGTGTGGATGGATTCGGGTGGGCGGAAGACATCAATATCCTAGTTGTTGTGCTCTCTGGTCTGTTTAATAAACACAACATTATTATATTATTAGAGACACACAACCGTCTGTTTCCCAGTGCTACCTCCAGGGAAGGCCCTCATCCCCAGGCTCTCCTAAGACTGAGCCCCGACCTGCATGAGCTCCACATCGGCCTGCTGTGCCGATTCACTCCCCGGCAGCTCACTGACTTCCTCAAGGCCTCTCAGGACTACAGACTAGAGGAGGCCGTCCAGGTAACATCCCTACACTATAGTATAGCAGTGTGTCTGTACCTCTCAGGACTACAGACTAGAGGAGGCCGTCCAGGTAACATCCCTACACTATAGTATAGCAGTGTGTCTGTACCTCTCAGGACTACAGACTAGAGGAGGCTGTCCAGGTAACATCCCTACACTATAGTATAGCAGTGTGTCTGTACCTCTCAGGACTACAGACTAGAGGAGGCCGTCCAGGTAACATCCCTACACTATAGTATAGCAGTGTGTCTGTACCTCTCAGGACTACAGACTAGAGGAGGCCGTCCAGGTAACATCCCTACACTATAGTATAGCAGTGTGTCTGTACCTCTCAGGACTACAGACTAGAGGAGGCCGTCAGGTAACATCCCTACACTATAGTATAGCAGTGTGTCTGTACCTCTCAGGACTACAGACTAGAGGAGGCCGTCCAGGTAACATCCCTACACTATAGTATAGCAGTGTGTCTGTACCTCTCAGGACTACAGACTAGAGGAGGCCGTCCAGGTAACATCCCTACACTATAGTATAGCAGTGTGTCTGTACCTCTCAGGACTACAGACTAGAGGAGGCCGTCCAGGTAACATCCCTACACTATAGTATAGCAGTGTGTCTGTACCTCTCAGGACTACAGACTAGAGGAGGCCGTCCAGGTAACATCCCTACACTATAGTATAGCAGTGTGTCTGTACCTCTCAGGACTACAGACTAGAGGAGGCCGTCCAGGTAACATCCCTACACTATAGTATAGCAGTGTGTCTGTACCTCTCAGGACTACAGACTAGAGGAGGCCGTCAGGTAACATCCCTACACTATAGTATAGCAGTGTGTCTGTACCTCTCAGGACTACAGACTAGAGGAGGCCGTCCAGGTAACATCCCTACACTATAGTATAGCAGTGTGTCTGTACCTCTCAGGACTACAGACTAGAGGAGGCCGTCCAGGTAACATCCCTACACTATAGTATAGCAGTGTGTCTGTACCTCTCAGGACTACAGACTAGAGGAGGCCGTCCAGGTAACATCCCTACACTATAGTATAGCAGTGTGTCTGTACCTCTCAGGACTACAGACTAGAGGAGGCTGTCCAGGTAACATCCCTACACTATAGTATAGCAGTGTGTCTGTGTGTCTGTATCTACCTGTGTGTGTATCTACTTTAGACTCTGTTGTCTCACTTTTAACCCTGATTGTTCTGGGGTCAAATCAATACCATTTCATAGAGTGAATATTTAACCCCAGACAGACTAGTGAGTAAACCCAGGGAATTACACTCCCCCTGACCCAAACATACAGGGGGTGTCTCTCAATGCCTTGTGTTGCTCTCCCTCCATCTCTCCTTTCCCTCTCTTCCTCTCTCTCCCTCATCTCTCCTTTCCCCCTCTCTCTCCCCCTCTCTCCCTCCATCTCTCCTTTCCCTCTCTCCCTCCATCTCTCCTTTCCTCTCTTCCTCCATCTCTCCTTTCCCTCTCTCTCCTCCCTCCATCCCTCCCTCTCCCTCCATCTCTCCTTTCCCTCTCTCTCTCCCCTCTCTCCCTCCATCTCTCCTTTCCCTCTCTCCCTCCTCTCTCCTTTCCCCTCTCTCCCTCCATCTCTCCTCCATTCTCCTTTCCCTCTCTCTCCCCCTCTCTCCCTCCATCTCTCCTTTCCCCTCTCTCTCTCCCTCCATCCTCAGGTCTTTCCCTCTCTTCCTCCATCTCTCCTTTCCCTCTCTCTCTCCCCTCTCCATCTCTCCTTTCCTCTCTCTCTCCCCCCTCTCTCCCTCCTCTCTCCTTTTCCCTCTCTCCCTCCATCTCTCCTTTCCCTCTCTTCCTCTCCTCCATCTCTCCTTTCCCCCTCTCTCTCTCCCCTCTCTCCCTCCTCCATCTCTCCTTTCCCTCCTCTCCCTCCATCTCTCCTTTCCCTCTCTCCCTCCATCTCTCCTTTCCCTCTCTCCCTCTCCTCCTTTCTCTCTCTTCCTCCATCTCTCCTTTCCCTCTCTCTCCCCCCTCCCTCCATCTCTCTTTTCCCTCTCTCTCCCCCCCTCCATCTCTCCTTTCCCTCTCTCTCTCCCCCTCTCTCCCTCATCTCTCCTTTCCCCCTCTCTCTCTCCCCCTCTCTCCCTCATCTCTCCTTTCCCCTCTCTCCTCCCCTCTCTCCCTCCATCTCTCCTTTCCTCTCTCTCCCCCTCTCTCCCTCCATCTCTCCTTTCCCTTCTTCCTCTCTTCCCTCCATCTCTCCTTTCCCTCTCTCCCCCTCTTCCCTCCATCTCTCCTTTCCCCTCTCCCCCTCTCTCCCTCCATCTCTCCTTTCTCTCTTCCTCTCTCTCCCCCTCTCCCTTTCCCCTCTCTCCTCTCTCCCTCCATCTCTCCTTTCCCTCTCTCCCCTCTCTCCTCCATCTCTCCTTTCCCTCTCTCTCTCCCCTCTCTCCCTCCATCTCTCCTTTCCCTCTCTTCCTCTCTCTCCCTCATCTCTCCTTTCCCCCTCTCTCTCTCCCCCCTCTCTCCCTCATCTCTCCTTTCCCTCTCTCTCCCCCTCTCTCCCTCCATCTCCCTTTCCCTCTCTCCCTCCATCTCTCCTTTCCCTCTCTCCCTCCATCTCTCCTTTCCCTCTCTTCCTCCATCTCTCCTTTCCCTCTCTCTCTCCCCTCTCTCCCTCCATCTCTCCTTTCCCTCTCTCCCTCCATCTCCCCCTTTCCCTCTCTTCCCTCTCTCCCTCCATCTCTCCTTTCCCTCTCTTCCTCTCTCTCCCTCCATCTCTCCTTTCCCTCTCTTCCTCTCTCTCCCTCATCTCTCCTTTCCCCCTCTCTCTCTCCCCCTCTCTCCCTCATCTCTCCTTTCCCCCTCTCTCTCCCCCTCTCTCCTCCATCTCTCCTTTCCTCTCTCTCTCCCCTCTCTCCCTCCATCTCTCCTTTCCCTCTCTCCCTCCATCTCTCCTTTCCCTCTCTTCCTCTCTCTCCCTCCATCTCTCCTTTCCCTCTCTCTCTCCCCCTCTCTCCTCCATCTCTCCTTTCCCTCTCTCCCTCCATCTCTCCTTTCCCTCTCTTCCTCTCTCTCCCTCCATCTCTCCATCTTCCCTCTCTCTCCCTCCATCTCTCCTTTCCCTCTCTTCTCTCTCTCCCTCATCTCTCCCTTTCCCCCTCTCTCTCCCCCCTCTCTCCCTCATCTCTCCTTTCCCCCTCTCTCTCCCCCTCTCCCTCCATCTCTCCTTTCCCTCTCTCTCTCCCCCTCTCTCCCTCCATCTCTCCTTTCCCTCTCTCCCTCCATCTCTCCTTTCCCTCTCTCTTCCTCCATCTCTCCTTTCCCCCCTCTCTCCCCCATCTCTCCTTTCCCTCTCTCCCTTTCTCTCTTCCCTCCTCTTCCCCTCTCTCTTCCTCCATCTCTCCTTTCCCCCTCTCTCTCCCCCTCTCTCCCTCCATCTCTCCTTTCCCTCTCTCCCTCCATCTCTCCTTTCCTCTCTTCCTCGCTCTCCCTCCATCTCTCCTTTCCCTCTTCCTCTCTCTCCCTCCATCTCTCCTTTCCCCCTCTCCTTTCCTCCCTCCATCTCTCCCCCTCTCTCCCTCCATCTCTCCTTTCTCCCTCATCTCTCCTTTCCCTCTCTCTCTCCCCTCTCTCCCTCCATCTCTCCTTTCCCCCTCCTCTCCTCTCTCTCCCCCTTTCCCTCTCCCTCCATCTCCCTCATCTCCTTTTCCCTCTCTCCCTCCATCTCTCCTTTCCCTCTCCCCCTCTCTCCCTCATCTCTCCTTTCCCTCTCTCTCCCCCTCTCCCTCCATCTCTCCTTTCCCTCTCTCTCTCCCCCTCTCTCCCTCCATCTCTCTCTCCTTTTCCTCTCCTCCCCCTCCTCTCTCTCCTCTCCATCTCTCCTTTCCCTCTTTCCCTCCATCTCTCCTCTCTCCCTCATCTCTCCTTTCCTCTCTCTCCCCTCTCTCCCTCCATCTCTCCTTTCCTCTCTCCCTCCATCTCTCCTTTCCCCTCCTCTCTCTCCCCTCTCTCCCTCATCTCTCCTTTCCACATCTCTCTCCCCCTCTCTCCCTCCATCTCTCCTTTCCCCTCTCCCTCCATCTCTCCTTTCCCTCTCCCCCTCTATCTCTCCTTTCCCTCTCTCCCTCCATCTCTCCTTTCCCTCTTTCCCTCCATCTCTCTCCCCTCTCTCCCTCATCTCTCCTTTCCCTCTCTCCCCCTCTCTCCCTCCATCTCTCCTTTCCCTCTCTCTCTCCCCCTCTCCCTCCATCTCTCCTTTCCCTCTCTCTCCCCCTCTCCCTCCCTCCTTTCCTCTCTCTCTCCCCCTCTATCTCTCCTTTTCCCTCTCTCCTCATCTCTCCTTTCCCTCTCTCTCCCCTCTCTCCCTCATCTCCTTTCCCTCCATCTCTCTCTTTCTCCCTCCACATCTCTCTCCTCTCCCCTCCCATCTCCCTCTCTCTCCCCCTCTCCCTCTCTCCCTCCATCCTCCATCTCTCCCTCTCTCTCCCCCTCGTCATCTCCTTTCCCATCTCTCTCCCCCTCTCTCCCTCCATCTCTCCTTTCCCCCTCTCCCTCCATCTCTCCTTTCTCCCCCCTCTATCTCTCCTTTCCCCCTCTCTCCCCCTCTCTCCCTCCATCTCTCCTTTCCCTCTTTCCCTCCTCTCTCCCCCTCTCTCCCTCATCTCTCCTTTCCCTCTCTCTCCCCCCTCTCTCCCTCCATCTCTCCTTTCCCTCTCTCTCTCCCCCTCTCTCCCTCCATCTCTCCTTTCCTCTCTCTCTCCCCTCTATCTCTCCTTTTGCTCTCGCTCTCCCTCATCTCTCCTTTCCCCTCTCTCTCCCCCATCTCTCCCTCCATCTCTCCTTTCCCCCTCTCTCTCCCCCCTCCCCCATCTCTCCTTTCCCTCTCTCTCCCTCATCTCTCCTTTCCCCCTCTCTCTCCCCCTCTCTCCCTCCATCTCTCCTTTCCCCCTCTCTCTCCCCCTCTCTCCCTCCATCTCTCCTTTCCCTCTCTCCCTCCATCTCTCCTTTCCCCCTCTCTCTCCCCCCCTCTCCCTCCATCTCTCCTTTCCCCCTCTCTCTCCCCCTCTCTCCCTCCATCTCTCCTTTCCCTCTCTCCCCCTCTCTCCCTCCATCTCTCCTTTCCCTCTCTCTCTCCCCCCTCTCTCTTTCCATCTCTCCTTTCCCTCTCTCTCCCCCTCTCTCCCTCCATCTCTCCTTTCCCCCTCTCTCTCCCCTCTCTCCCTCCATCTCTCCTTTCCCCCTCTCTCTCCCCCTCTCTCCCTCCATCTCTCCTTTCCCTCTCTCCCCCCTCTCTCCCTCCATCTCTCCTTTCCCTCTCCTCTCCCCTCCCTCCCTCCATCTCTCCTTTCCCTCTCTCTCCCCCTCTCTCCCTCCATCTCCTTTCCCTCTCTCCCTCCATCTCTCCTTTCCCCTCTCTCCCCCTCTCTCCCTCCATCTCTTTCCCCCTCTCTCCCCCTCTCTCCCTCCTCTCTCCTTTCCCTCTCTCCCCTCTCTCCCTCCATCTCTCCTTTCCCTCTCTCTCTCCCCTCCCTCCCTCCATCTCTCCTTTCCCTCTCCCCCTCTCTCCCTCCATCTCTCCTTTCCCTCTCTCCCTCCATCTCTCCTTTCCCTCTCCTCTCCCCTCCCTCCATCTCTCCTTTCCCTTTCTCTCTTTCCCTCTCTCCCTCATCTCTCCTTTCCCTCTCTCCTCTCCCTCATCTCTCCTTTCCCTTTCCCTCTCTCTCTCCCCCTCTCTCCCTCCATCTCTCCTTTCCTCTCTCTCTCCCCTCTCTCCCCCCCTCCTCTCCCTCTCATCCTCTCTCTCTCCCCCTCTCTCCCTCCCTCTCCCTCCATCTCTCCTTTCCCTTTCCTCTCCCCCTCTCTCCCTCCATCTCTCCTTTCCCTCCTCTCCATCTCTCCTTTCCCTCTCTCCCTCCATCTCTCCTTTCCCTCTCTCTCCCCCTCTCTCCCCTCTCTCCCTCCATCTCTCCTTTCCCTCTCCCTCCATCTCTCCTTTCCCCTCTCTCCCCCTCTCTCCCTCTCATCCCTCCTTTCCCCCTCTCTCCCTCCATCTCTCCTTTCCCTCTCTCCCTCATCTCTCCTTTCCCCCTCTCTCCCTCATCTCTCCTTTCCCTCTCTCCCCCTCTCTCCTCCATCTCTCCTTTCCCTCTCTCTCTCCCCCTCTCTCCCTCCATCTCCTTTCCCTCTCTCTCCCTCCATCTCTCCTTTCCTCTCTCTCCCCTCCATCTCTCCTTTCCCTCTCTCCTCCCTCTCTCCTTTCCCTCTCTTCCTCTCTCTCCCTCCATCTCTCCTTTCCCTCTCTTCCTCTCTCTCCCTCCATCTCTCCTTTCCCTCTCTTCCTCTCTCTCCCTCATCTCTCCTTTCCCCCTCTCTCTCTCCCCCTCTCTCCCTCATCTCTCCTTTCCCCCTCTCTCTCCCCTCTCTCCCTCCATCTCTCCTTTCCCTCTCTCTCTCCCCTCTCTCTCCTCCATCTCTCCTTTCCCTCTCTCTCTCCCCCTCTCTCCCTCCATCTCTCCTTTCCCTCTCTCCCTCCATCTCTCCTTTCCCTCTCTCTCTCCCCTCTCTCCCTCCATCTCTCCTTTCCTCTCTCCCTCCATCTCTCCTTTCCCTCTCTTCCTCTCTCTCCCTCCCTCTCTCCTTTCCCTCTCTTCCTCTCTCTCCCTCCATCTCTCCTTTCCCCCTCTCTCTCCCCCTCTCTCTCTCCCTCCATCTCTCCTTTCCCTCTCTCCCTCCATCTCTCTCTCCCCCTCTCTCCCTCATCTCTCCTTTCCCTCTCTCTCTCCCCCTCTCTCCCTCCATCTCTCCTTTCCCCCTCTCTCTCCCTCTCTCCCTCATCTCTCCTTTCCCTCTCTCTCTCCCCCTCTCTCCCTCATCTCTCCTTTCCCCCTCTCTCTCCCCCTCTCTCCCTCCATCTCTCCTTTCCCTCTCTCCCCCTCTCTCCCTCATCTCTCCTTTCCCTCTCTCCCTCCATCTCTCCTTTCCCTCTCTCTCTCCCCCTCTCTCCCTCCATCCTCCTTTCCCTCTCTCTCTCCCCCTCTATCTCTCCTTTTGCTCTCGCTCTCCCTCATCTCTCCTTTCCCCCTCTCTCTCCCCCTCTCTCCCTCCATCTCTCCTTTCCCTCTTTCCCTCCATCTCTCTCCCCCTCTCTCCTCATCTCTCCTTTCCACATCTCTCTCCCCCTCTCTCCCTCCATCTCTCCTTTCCCTCTCCCCCTCTATCTCTCCTTTCCCTCTCTCCCTCCATCTCTCCTTTCCCTCTTTCCCTCCATCTCTCTCCCCCTCTCTCCCTCATCTCTCCTTTCCCTCTCTCTCCCCCTCTCTCCCTCCATCTCTCCTTTCCCTCTCTCTCTCCCCCTCTCTCCCTCCATCTCTCCTTTCCCTCTCTCTCTCCCCTCTCTCCCTCCATCTCTCCTTTCCCTCTTTCCCTCCATCTCTCTCCCCTCTCTCCCTCATCTCTCCTTTCCACATCTCTCTCCCCCTCTCTCCCTCCATCTCTCCTTCCTCTCTCTCCCTCCATCTCTCCTTTCCCTCTCTCCCTCCATCTCTCCTTTCCCTCTTTCCCTCCATCTCTCTCCCCTCTCTCCGTCATCTCTCCTTTCCACATCTCTCTCCCCTCTCTCCCTCCATCTCTCCTTTCCCCCTCTCCCTCCATCTCTCCTTTCCCTCTCCCCTCTATCTCTCCTTTCCCTCTCTCCCTCCATCTCCTTTCCCTCTTTCCCTCCATATCTCTCCCCTCTCTCCCTCATCTCTCCTTTCCCTCTCTCTCCCACGAACTCTCCCTCCATCTCTCCTTTCCCTCTAACTCTCCCCCTCTCTCCCTCCACACTCCTTTCCCTCTCTCTCTCCCCTCTCTCTCCTTTTGCTCTCGCATACATACATACACACATACATACTCTCCCTCCATCTACTTTACTCTCCCCCATACATCTCTCCTTTCCCCCTCTACATCTAACTTTCCCCCTACTCTACATCTCATACAACATACTCCCCCTCTCTCCCTCCATACTCCTTTCCCCCCTCTCTCCCTCCATCAAACTTTACATCTCTCCCCCTCTCTCCCTCCATCTCTCCTTTCCCTCTACTCCCCTCTACTCCATCTCTCCTTTCCCTCTCACTCCCCCTCTCTCCCTCCATCTCTCCTTTCCCTCTCTCTCTCCCCTCTCTCTCCTCCATCTCTCCTTTACTCTCTCCCCATCTCTCCCTCCATCTCTCCTACATCCCTCTACATACTCTCTACATATCTCTCCATACATACTCCCCCTCATACCTCCATCTCTCATTCCCTCTCTACTCTCCCTCCATCTCTCCTTTCCCTCATCTCTCATACATACATCCATCATACATACATACTCTACATCTCCTTACATCCCTCCCATCTCTCCTTTCCCTCCTCTCCCCCTCTCTCCCTCCATCTCCTTTCCCCTTCCCTCCATCTCTCCTTTACTCCCCCTCTCTCCCTCATCTCTCCTTTCCCCCCTCTCACCTCCCTCCATCTCCTTTCCCTCTCTCCCTCCATCTCTCCTTTCCCCTACATACCCCTCTCTCCCCATCCCTCCATCTCTCCTTTCCCTCTCTCTCTCCCCCTCTCTCCCTCCATCTCTCCTTTCCCCCTCTCTCTCCCCCTCTCTCCCTCCATCTACTCCTTTCCCTCTCTCCCCCTCTCTCCCTCCATCTCTCCTTACATCTCATCCCCCTCCCTCCCTCCATACATCCTTTCCCTCATACATCCCCCTCTCTCCCCCCATCTCTCCTTTCCCTCTCTCCCTCCATCTCTCCTTTCCCTCTCTCTCTCCCCCCTCTCTCCCTCATCTCTCCTTTCCCCCTCTCTCTCCCCCTCTCCCTCCATCTCTCCTTTCCCCTCTCTCCCTCCATCTCTCCTTTCCATCTCATCCCATACATCCCCCTCTCTCCCTCCATCTCTCCTTTCCCTCTCATCCCTCTCTCTCCCTCCATCTCTCCTTTCCCTCTCTCTCTCTCCCCCTCTCTCCCTCCATCTCTCCTTTCCCTCCCCTCCCTCCATCTCTCCTTTTTCCCTTTCTCTCTCCCCCTCTCTCCCTCATCTCTCCTTTCCCCCTCTCTCTCCCCCTCTCTCCCCTCCATCTCTCCTTTCCCTCTCTCCCTCCATCTCTCCTTTCCCTCTCTCTCCCCCTCTCTCCCCCTCTCTCCCTCCATCTCTCCTTTCCCTCTCTCTCTCCCCCTCTCTCCCTCCATCTCTCCTTTCCCTCTCTCTCTCCCCCTCTCTCCCTCATCTCTCCTTTCCCTCTCTCTCTCCCCCTCTCTCCCTCCATCTCTCCTTTCCCTCTCTCCCTCATCTCTCCTTTCCCCCTCTCTCCCTCATCTCTCCTTTCCCTCTCTCTCCCCTCTCTCCCTCCATCTCTCCTTTCCTCTCTCTCCCCTCTCTCCCTCCATCTCTCCTTTCCCTCTCTCTCCCCTCTCTCCCTCCATCTCTCCTTTCCCTCTCTCTCCCCTCTCTCCCTCCATCTCTCCATTTCCCTCTCTCATCTCTCTCCCCTCCATCTCTCCTTTCCCTCTCTCTCCCCCTCTCTCCCTCCATCTCTCCTTTCCCTCTCTCTCCCCCTCTCTCCCTCCATCTCTCCTTTCCCTCTCTCTCCCCCTCTCTCCCCTCCATCTCTCCTTTCCCTCTCTCTCCCCCTCTCTCCCCTCCATCTCTCCTTTCTCTCTCTCCCCCTCTCTCCCCTCCATCTCTCCTTTCCCTCTCTCTCCCCTCTCTCCCTCCATCTCTCCTTTCCCTCTCTCTCCCCCTCTCTCCCTCCATCTCTCCTTTCCCTCTCTCTCTCCCCTCTCTCCCTCCATCTCTCCTTTCCCTCTCTCTCCCCTCTCTCCCTCCATCTCTCCTTTCCCCTCTCTCTCCCCCTCTCTCCCCTCCATCTCTCCTTTCCCTCTCTCTCTCCCCTCTCTCCCTCCATCTCTCCTTTCCCTCTCTCTCCCCTCTCTCCCTCCATCTCTCCTTTCCCTCTCTCTCCCCTCTCTCCCCTCCATCTCTCCTTTCCCTCTCTCTCCCCCTCTCTCCCTCCATCTCTCCTTTCCCTCTCTCTCCCCTCTCTCCCCTCCATCTCTCCTTTCCCTCTCTCTCCCCCTCTCCCTCCATCTCTCCTTTCCCTCTCTCTCCCCCTCTCTCCCCCTCTCTCCCTCCATCTCTCCTTTCCCTCTCTCTCTCCCCCTCTCTCCCTCCATCTCTCCTTTCCCTTTCTCTCTCCCTCCATCTCTCCTTTCCCTCTCTCCCTCCATCTCTCCTTTCCCTCTCCCTCATCTCTCCTTTCCCCCTCTCTCTCCCCCCTCTCCCTCCATCTCTCCTACATCTCCCTCCATCTCTCCTTTCCCTCTCTCCCTCATCTCTCCTTTCCCCCTCTCTCTCCCCCTCTCTCCCTCCATCTCTCCTTTCCCTCTCTCCCTCATCTCTCCTTTCCCTCTCTCTCCCCTCTCTCCCTCCATCTCTCCTTTCCCTCTCTCTCTCTCCCTCTCTCCCTCCATCTCTCTCTTTCCCTCTCTCTCCCCTCCATCTCTCCTTTCCCTCTCTCTTCCTCTCTCCCCCCTCTCGCTCTCCTTCCTATCTCTCTCCCTCTCTCCCCCTTCCTCCCCCTACTAGATAACAGAACAGTACCAGGTCCATGAAGCTACATCCTATCTGTTGGAAAGAAAGGTGATTCTCATGGAGCCTTCCAGGTCCTGCTGAAGGTACACCATTTCTTCAGAACATCATTTTAATCTAAACCTAATTTACTTTCTGAGGTTATAACAAGGGAAATGTATTTATTACTTTGAAATCAAGGAATGTGACATGAATTGATATTGCAGGAACCCTTAGATACGGGTGTTAAGCACTTATGTTTGTACCTCTCTCTCTCTCAGGCTGAAGGACAAACTCAGCGCTGTCACGTCAGAGAAAAGGAGTGAAGAGGAGGGGAGACCAGAGGGAGGCTTATCCACTGCAGAGAGTGGAGGGGTCACTAGTGACATCATCGCTCTGTGTCACAGGAGCTCCCAGAGTCTCAACCAAGAACAGAGAGGGGTATGTGTGTCTGTCTTTCTGTGTGTCTGTCTTTCTGTGTGTCTGTCTTTCTGTGTGTCTGTCTTTCTGTGTGTCTGTCTTTTTGTGTGTCTGTCTTTCTGTGTGTCTGGGTATAATAAACTCTCCTCTCTATCAGGTGCTGTGGTTCCCTCTGCTAGAAGCTATGATGTCACCACAGAAGCTGCTCAAGGGACCGGACACACGCACTACATCAGAGGGTGAACACACACACACACAAACACACACACACAAACACACACACACACACACACACACACACGAACACACACACACACGAACACACACACACACACACAAACTAGATCAGAGGTGAACACACACACACACACACACACACACACACACACACACAC
>NW_026283016.1:77500-85000 GCF_023373465.1 Oncorhynchus keta
TTACAGAAGGGTGTGTGTGTCGTTAACTTACAGAAGGGTGTGTGTGTCGTTAACTTACAGAAGGGGTGTGTGTGTCGTTAACTTACAGAAGGGTGTGTGTGTTGTTAACTTACAGAAGGGTGTGTGTGTGTGTTAACTTACAGAAGGGTGTGTGTGTGTCGTTAACTTACAGAAGGGTGTGTGTGTGTCGTTAACTTACAGAAGGGTGTGTGTGTCGTTAACTTACAGAAGGGGTGTGTGTGTCGTTAACTTACAGAAGGGTGTGTGTGTGTCAGAAGGGTGTGTGTGTTAACTTACAGAAGGGTGTGTGTGTGTGTTGTTAACTTACAGAAGGGTGTGTGTGTGTTAACTTACAGAAGGGTGTGTTGTGTGTGTGTTGTTAACTTACAGAAGGGTGTGTGTGTGTGTGTTAACTTACAGAAGGGTGTGTGTGTGTGTGTGTTGTTAACTTACAGAAGGGTGTGTGTGTGTGTTGTTAACTTACAGAAGGGTGTGTGTGTGTCTGTTGTTAACTTACAGAAGGGTGTGTGTGTCGTTAACTTACAGAAGGGTGTGTGTGTGTCGTTAACTTACAGAAGGGTGTGTGTGTGTGTGTGTATCGTTAACTTACAGAAGGGTGTGTGTGTCTGTTGTTAACTTACAGAAGGGTGTGTGTGTCTGTTGTTAACTTACAGAAGGGTGTGTGTGTGTGTCGTTAACTTACAGAAGGGTGTGTGTGTTGTTAACTTACAGAAGGGTGTGTGTGTTGTTAACTTACAGAAGGGTGTGTGTGTGTTGTTAACTTACAGAATGGTGTGTGTGTTGTTAACTTACAGAAGGGTGTGTCAGTTATTAACTTACAGAAGGGTGTGTCTGTTATTAACTTACAGAAGGGTGTGTGTGAGAGAGAGACGACTGAAGCTAAACCCTAGTGGGGCTTGGTGTTAATTGCAAAGTGTGTTTTCAGACGCCTCTCTACTCACACTCAGTGTTGATTAGTCTGCATCCTGCTCAGACAAGGTGTTCGTATGTGTGTGTGTCTTTGTGTGTGCGTCAGACTCTCTGTTGATAGTGTGTGTCCTGCCCAGATGGAGCTGGATTAATTAACACTCGCTAAGGCTCCAGATTCATCAGCCCCTCTCTCCCATGTCAGATGATTTAGTGTAGTGTGTGTGTGTGTAGGTAGTGTGTGTGTGTGTGTGTGTGTGTGTGTGTGTGTGTGTGTGTGTGTGTGTGTGTGTGTGTGTGTGTGTGTGTGTGTGTGTGTGTGTGTGTGTGTGTGTGTGTGTGTGTGTGTAGTGTAGGGTGTGTGTAGGGTGTGTGTGTGTGTGTGTGTGTAGGTAGGGTGTGTGTGTAGGTAGGGTGTGTGTGTCGGTGTGTAGTGTAGGGTGTGTGTGTGTGTGTGTAGGTAGAAGGGGTGTGTGTCGTAGTGTGTGAAGGGTAGTGTGTGTGTGTGTGTGTAGTGTACAGTAGGTAGTGTGTGTAGGTGTGTGTGTAGGTAGGGGGTGTGTGTCGGTAGTGTGTAGGTGTGTGTGTAGGTAGTGTGTGTAGGTAGTGTAGGTAGGTAGTGTGTGTAGGTAGTGTGTGTAGGTAGGGGTGTGTGTAGGTAGTGTGTGTGTGTGTAGGTAGTGTGTAGGTAGTGTGTAGGTAGTGTGTCTACTCCGGTGCAGTGCAGTCTCTCCTGGAGCCAAGCCAGGGAACTGGAGTCTTAGTGTGTGTAGGTAGTGTGTGTAGTAGGTAGTGTGTGTAGGTAGTGTGTGGTAGTGTGTGTAGGTAGTGTGTGTAGGTGTGTGTAGGTAGTGTGTGTGTAGTGTGTAGGTGTGTGTAGGTAGTGTTTGTAGTGTAGTGTGTGTAGGTAGTGTGTGTAGGTAGTGTGTGTGTAGGTAGTGTGTGTAGGTGTGTGTGTAGGTAGTGTGTGTAGGTAGTGTGTGTAGGTAGTGTGTAGGTAGTGTGTGTGTGTGTAGTGTGTTGTGTAGGTAGTGTGTGTGGTAGTGTGTGTGTGTGTAGGTAGTGTGTGTAGGTAGTGTGTGTAGGTAGTGTGTGTAGGTAGTGTGTGTAGGTAGTGTGTGTGTAGGGTAGTGTGTGTGGGGTAGTGTGTGTAGGTAGTGTGTAGGTAGTGTGTGTAGGTAGTGTGTGTAGGTAGTGTGTGTAGGTAGTGTGTGTAGGTAGTGTGTGTAGGTAGTGTGTGTAGGTAGTGTGTAGGTAGTGTGTGTAGGTAGTGTGTAGGTAGTGTGTCTACTCCGGTGCAGTGCAGTCTCTCCTGGAGCCAAGCCAGGGAGCTGGAGTCTTAGTGTGTGTAGGTAGTGTGTGTAGGTAGTGTGTGTGGTAGTGTGTGTAGGTAGTGTGTAGGTAGTGTGTGTAGGTAGTGTGTGTAGGTAGTGTGTGTAGGTAGTGTGTGTAGGTAGTGTGTGTAGGTAGTGTGTGTAGGTAGTGTGTAGGTAGTGTGTAGGTAGTGTGTGCAGGTAGTGTGTGGGCAGTGTGTAGGTAGTGTGTGTAGGTGTGTGTAGGTAGTGTGTGTAGGTGGTGTGTAGTGCAGTGCAGTGTGTGCCAAGTGTAGGTAGTGTGTGTAGGTAGTGTGTGTAGGTAGTGTGTGCAGGTAGTGTGTGTGCAGGTAGTGTGTGTAGGTAGTGTGTGTGTAGGCAGTGTAGTGTGTGTAGGTAGTGTGGTAGTGTGTGTAGGTAGTGTGTGTAGGTAGTGTGTGTAGGTAGTGGAGTGTAGGTAGTGTGTGTAGGTAGTGTGTAGGTAGTGTGTGTAGGTAGTGTGTGTAGGTAGTGTGGTAGGTAGTGTGTGTAGGCAGTGTGGTAGGTAGTGTGTACTCCGGTGGTAGTCAAGCCAGGGTGGAGTCTTAGTGTGTGTAGGTGTGTGTAGGTGGTGTGTAGGTAGTGTGTGTGCAGTCTCTCCTCCCGGTGCAGTGTGCAGTAGTGTGTCAAGCCAGGGAACTGGAGTCTTAGGTGTGTGTAGGTAGTGTGTGTAGGTAGTGTGTAGGTAGTGTGTAGGTAGTGTGTGTAGGTAGTGTGCAGGTAGTGTGTCTACTCCGGTGCAGTGCAGTCTCTCCTGGAGCCAAGCCAGGGAACTGGAGTCTTAGTGTGTGTAGGTAGTGTGTGTAGGTAGTGTGTGTAGGTAGTGTGTGTAGGTAGTGTGTAGGTAGGTAGTGTGTAGGTAGTGTAGGTACTCCGGTGCAGTGCAGTCTCTCCTGGAGCCAAGCCAGGGAACTGGGTCTTGGTGTGTGTAGGTAGTGTGTGTAGGTAGTGTGTGTAGGTAGTGTGTGTAGGTAGTGTGTAGGTAGTGTGTGTAGGTAGTGTGTAGGTAGTGTGTGTAGGTAGTGTGTCTACTCCGGTGCAGTGCAGTCTCTCCTCAAGCCAGGAGCCAAGCCAGGAACTGGAGTCTTAGTGTGTGTAGGTAGTGTGTGTAGGTAGTGTGTGTAGGTAGTGTGTAGGTACTGGAGTCTTAGTGTGTAGGTAGTGTGTGTAGGTAGTGTGTGTAGTGTGTGTGGTAGTGTGTAGGTAGTGTGTGTAGGTAGTGTGTCCGGTGCAGTGCAGTCTCTCCTGGAGCCAAGCCAGGGAACTGGAGTCTTAGTGTGTAGGTAGTGTGTGGGTAGTGTGTGTAGGTAGTGTGTAGGTAGTGTGTGTAGGTAGTGTGTGTAGTGGAACTGGAGTAGTGTGTGTAGGTAGTGTGTGTGTAGTGTGTAGGTAGTGTGTGGGTAGTGTGTAGGTAGTGTGGTAGGTAGTGTGTAGGTAGTGTGTGTAGGTAGTCCAAGGTGTGTAGGTAGTGTGCAGGTAGTGTGTGTAGGTAGTGTGGTGGTGCAGCGCAGTGTCAAGCCAGTGTAGGTAGTGTGTAGGCAGTGTAGGTAGTGTGTAGGTAGTGTGGTAGTGTGTGTAGGTAGTGTGTAGGTAGTGTGTCTACTCCGGTGCAGTGCAGTCTCTCCTCAAGCCAGGGAACTGGAGTCTTAGTCAAGCCAGGGAACTGGAGTCTTAGCACACAGGTATATACACTACGGTGCAGTGCAGTCTCCTCAACAGTTAGAAATGTCCTTGTTTTTGAAAGAAAAGCACATTTTTTTTGTCCATTAAAATAACATAAATTGATCAGAATTACAGTGTAGACATTGTTAATGTTGGAAATGACTATTGTAGCTGGAAACAGCAGATTTTTAATGGAATATCTACATCGGCGTATAGAGGCCCAGTATCAGCAACCACCACTCCTGTGTTCTAATGGCACGTTGAGTTAGCTAATCCAAGTTTATCATTTTAAAACACTAATTGATCGTTAGAAAACCCTTTTTGCAATTATGTTAGCACAGATGAAAACTGTCGGCCTGATTAAAGATCAATAAAACTGTCCTTCTTTAGACTAGTTGAGTATCTGGAGCATCAGCATTTGTGGGTTTGATTACAGGTTCAAACTGTCAGAGTAGCAAAGAAAAGCCATATCTCAGACTGGCCAATAAAAAGCCATGTCTCAGACTGGCCAATAAAAAGCCATGTCTCAGACTGGCCAATAAAAAGCCATGTCTCAGACTGGCCAATAAAAAGCCATGTCTCAGACTGGCCAATAAAAAGCCATGTCTCAGACTGGCCAATAAAAAGCCATGTCTCAGACTGGCCAATAAAAAGCCATGTCTCAGACTGGCCAATAAAAAGCCATGTCTCAGACTGGCCAATAAAAAGCCATGTCTCAGACTGGCCAATAAAAAGCCATGTCTCAGACTGGCCAATAAAAAGCCATGTCTCAGACTGGCCAATAAAAAGCCATGTCTCAGACTGGCCAATAAAAAGCCACGTCTCAGACTGGCCAATAAAAATAAAAGATTAAGATGGACAAAATAACAGATACCAGACAGAGGAACTCTGCCTAGAATGGACCAAATATGTGCTTTTCTGTCAAAAACACATTTCTGAGTGACCCTAAACTTTTGAATAGTAGTGTATATATGCACACACCAAGAGTGTGTAAGGCTGTCATCAAGGCAAAGGGTGGCTACTTTGAAGAATCTCAAATGTAAAATATATTTAGATTTGTTTAACACTTTTTTGGTTACTACATGATTCCATATGTGTTATTTCATAGTTTTGATGTCTTCACTATTATTCTACAATGTAGAAAATAGTAAAAATAAAGAAAAACCCTGGAATGAGAAGGTGTGTCCTAACATTTGACTGGAACTGTACAGATGTACGGTTGTTCAGACACACACACACACACACACACACACACACACACACACACACACACACACACACACACACACACACACACACACACACACAGAGTGTCTGCCAGAGAGCTGATGAAACGTTGTGAAACATAACACACACACACACGCATGTTTCTCTCCAGCTCACTCAGGCAGAACTGGTTGAATTCACAGAGAGATGAAAGGCCTGACTTTGCCTCTGAGGCTGAAGCTACTTTCCCCATATCTCTCCTCTTCTTGAGTCCCATATGGCACCCTATTCCCTTTATAGTGCACTAGTGAAATGTAGTACACTACAGTACATAGGGACAAGCGTGCCTTATGGGATGTCGACCTCTCTCCCTCTCTCCTCTCCTCCTCTTTCCCTCTTTCCTCTTTCCCTCTCTCTCCCTCCCCTCTTCTTTTTCCTCTTTCCCTCCTCTCCCCCTCCCCTCTCTTTTCCTCTTTCCCTCCTCTCCCTCCCCTCTTCTCTTTCCTCTTTCCCCCTCTTTCCCCTCTTCCCTCTTTTCCTCTTTCCCTCCCTCTCCTCTCCCTCTCTTCTCTTTCCCTTTTCCCTCCTCTCTCCCTCTTCTCCTCTTTCCCTCTCTCCTCTCCCTCCCCTCTTTTCCTCTTTCCCTCCTCTCTCTCTCCTCTCTCTCCTCTCTCTCTCTCTCTCTCCTCTCCTCCCTCCCCTCTCTTTTCCTCTTTCCCTCTCTCCCTCCCCTCTCTCTCTTTTCCTCTTTCCCTCCTCTCTCTCTCCTCTCCCTCCCCTCTTTCTCTTTCCCTCCTCTCTCTCTTCCTCTCCTCCCCTCTTCTCCTCTTTCCCTCTTCTCTCTCTCCTCTCCCTCCCCTCTTTTCCTCTTTCCCTCCCTCTTCTCTCTTTCCCTCTTTCCTCTTTCCCTCTCTCTCTCTCTCTCCTCTCCTCTCTCCTCTCTCTTTCTCCTCTTTCCCCTCTTCTCTCTTCTCTCTCTCTCTCTCTCTCTCTCTCTCTCTCTCTCTCTCTCTCTCTCTCTCTCTCTCTCTCTCTCTCTCTCTCTCTCTCTCTCTCTCCTCTCCTCTCCTCTCCTCTCTCTCTTCCCTTTTTCCTCTTTTCCCTCCTCTCTCTCTCCTCTCCCTCCCCTCTTCTCTCTTTTCCTCTTTCTCTCTCTCTCACCCTCTCTCTCTCCCTCCCCTCCTCTCTTTCCCTCCTCTCCCCCCCTCTTCCCTCTTTTCCTCTTTCCCTCCTCCCTCCCTTCTCTCTTTTTCTCTCTCTCTCTCTCTCCTCTCTCTCTCTCTCTCTCTCCTCTCTCTCTCTCTCTCTCTCTCTTCTCCTCTCTCTCCTCTCCCTCCCCTCTTCCCTCTTTTCCTCTTTTCCTCTCCTCTCCTCTCTCTCCTCTCCCTTCTTCCTCTTTTCCTCTTTCTCTCTCTCTCTCTCCCTCTCCCTCCCCTCTTCCCTCTTTTTCCTCTTTCCCTCTCTCCCTCTCCCTCCCCTCATCTCTCTTTTCTCTCTCTCTCTCTCTCTCTCTCTCTCCTCTCCTCTCCTCTCTCTCTTCCCTTTTTCCTCTTTTCCTCTTTCCCTCCTCTCTCTCTCCTCTCCCTCCCTCTTCTCTCTTTCCTCCTCTCTTCTCTCTCCTCTCCCTCCCCTCTTCCCTCCTCTCTTTCCCTCCTCTCTCCTCTCCCTCTCATCTCTCTTTTCTCTCCTCTCTCTCTCTCTCTCTCTCTCTCTCTCTCTCCTCTCCTCTCTCTCTTCCCTCTCTTTTCCTCTTTCCCTCCTCTCTTTCCTCTCCCTCCCCTCTTCTCTCTTTTCCTCTTTCCCTCCTCTCTCCTCTCCCCTCCCCTCATCTCTCTTTTCCTCCTCTCCTCTCTCTCTTCTCCTCTCTCTCTCTCTTCCCTTTTCCTCTTTTCCTCTCTCCTCCTCTCCTTTTCTCTCTCCTCTTTCCCTCTCTCTCTCTCTCTCCTCTCCCTCTTTTCCTCTTTCCCTCCTCTCCCTCCCCTCTTCTCTTTCTCTTTCCCTCCTCTCCCGCCCCTCTTTTCCTCTTTCCCTCCTCTCTCTCTCCTCTCCCTCCCCTCTTCTCTTTCCTCTTTCCCTCCTCTCCCGCCCCCTCTTCCCTCTTTTCCTCTTTCCCTCCTCTCTCTCTCTCTCCTCCCCCCCTCCCCTCTTCTCCTCTTTCCCTCTCTCCTCTCCCTCCCCTCTTTTCCTCTTTCCCTCCTCTCCCTCCCCTCTTCTCTTTCCTCTCCCTCCTCTCCCTCCCTCTTCTCTCTTTTCCTCTTTCCCTCCTCTCTCTCTCCTCTCCCTCCCCTCTTCTCCTCTTTCCCTCCTCTCTCTCTCTCCTCTCCCTCCCCTCTTCTCCTCTTTCCCTCCTCTC